>NW_026975360.1:0-75049 GCF_030014295.1 Loxodonta africana | reverse complement strand
CATAGAGAGATAGTATTTTGCCAGCAACGGAGCTCAGAGGCAACGTCAGATTTTGTGTATCTCAGTGAGAGAAATAACACTGTGACTTCCCCCGTTCCTCTGACGAAAGCGGTTAGAGGGAGAAAAGCGTCCTTTGCTTTCGCTTTCCCGCAGTGAGCTCGGCAGATCTGCCCTTCGCGAAGGGCCGTTTTCCCCCGGAGAACTGCCTCGCGGTAGCCCTGTTCTGGAAGTGGAACGAGTATGCAGTGTTAGCGTTCAGCTATTGTGAAGGCTCGCTTTGGCCCAGGGCAAACGAAGCGCCGGGGGAAATCTTAGCAGAGCCCGGCGCCTTTCCACGGTTCAAAGCGTGGAACAGCAGACTCTTTTGCAAAGAAGAGAGCGCACAGGCAACAGCAGCCCGCATGTTTCTCAGTGAAAGGGAGAACTCCCTGACTTCATCCAGTCCTCTGAGCAAAGCAGGCAGAGGGAGAGAAACTTTCTTTCCTTCCTCTTTCCTGCAACGAATTCCTCCTTTGCTCTTGCAAACGCAAGGCTTCTTCTGAAAAACTACGTCGCGGTGCAGGGATCCTTCCAGAGGAGCAACGGCATAGTTTTAGCTGGAAGGGCTTGGCAGAGCAGCCGGCGAGAAAAGGCCTCTTGCCATTCTCTTTTCTTTCTGCCTGAATGCGGTCTCTTGGCACTTGCCAGGGCAAGGTTTCCCAGCACAAACTACAAAGCAGCAGCTCTCTCCTGGCAGAGGAAATCCCATGCAGTGTTGCCCTGGCGAGATAGTGTTGCTACAGCGAGGCCCAGGGAAAACAGACTGCCTGGAGAAATCCTAGCAAAGCCCTGTGTTTCCCCACAGGAATGTATGTCAGTTATACTTCTTTGCCAGCGACGGAGCTCAGAGGCAACGTCAGATTGTGTGTATCTCAGTGAGAGAAAGAACACTGTGACTTCCCCCGTTCCTCTGACGAAAGCGGTTAGAGGGAGAAAAGCGTCCTTTGCTTTCGCTTTTCCGCAGTGAGCTCGGCAGATCTGCCCTTCGCGAAGGGCCGTTTTCCCCCGGAGAACTGCCTCGCGGTAGCCCTGTTCTGGAAGTGGAACGAGTATGCAGTGTTAGCGTTCAGCTATTGTGAAGGCTCGCTTTGGCCCAGGGCAAACGAAGCTCCGTGGGAAATCTTAGCAGAGCCCGGCGCCTTTCCACGGTTCAAAGCGTGGAACAGCAGACTCTTTTGCAAAGAACAGAGCGCCCAGGCAACAGCAGCCTGCACGTTTCTCAGTGAAAGGGAGAACTTCCTAACTTCATCCAGTCCTCTGAGTAAAGCAGGCAGAGGGAGAGAAACTTTCTTTCCTTCCTCTTTCCTGCAACGAATTCCTCCTTTGCTCTTGCAAACGCAAGGCTTCTTCTGAAAAACTACGTCGCGGTGCAGGGATCCTTCCAGAGGAGCAACGGCATAGTTTTAGCTGGAAGGGCTTGGCAGAGCAGCCGGCGAGAAAAGGCCTCTTGCCATTCTCTTTTCTTTCTGCCTGAATGCGGTCAATTGGCACTTGCCAAAGCAAGGTTTCCCAGCACAACCTACAAAGCAGCAGCTCTCTCCTGGCAGAGGAAATCCCATGCAGTGTTGCCCTGGCGAGACAGTGTTGCTACAGCGAGGCCCAGGGAAAACAGACTGCCTGGAGAAATCCTAGCAAAGCCCTGTGTTTCCCCACAGGAATGTATGTCAGTTTCAGTTCTTTGCCAGCAACGGAGCTCAGAGGCAACGTCAGATTTTGTGTATCTCAGTGAGAGAAATAACACTGTGACTTCCCCCGTTCCTCTGACGAAAGCGGTTAGAGGGAGAAAAGCGTCCTTTGCTTTCGCTTTTCCGCAGTGAGCTCGGCAGATCTGACCTTCGCGAAGGGCCGTTTTCCCCCGGAGAACTGCCTCGCGGTAGCCCTGTTCTGGAAGTGGAACGAGTATGCAGTGTTAGCGTTCAGCTATTGTGAAGGCTCGCTTTGGCCCAGGGCAAACGAAGCGCCGGGGGAAATCTTAGCAGAGCCCGGCGCCTTTCCACGGTTCAAAGCGTGGAACAGCAGACTCTTTTGCAAAGAAGAGAGCGCCCAGGCAACAGCAGCCTGCACGTTTCTCAGTGAAAGGGAGAACTTCCTAACTTCATCCAGTCCTCTGAGCAAAGCAGGCAGAGGGAGAGAAACTTTCTTTCCTTCCTCTTTCCTGCAACGAATTCCTCCTTTGCTCTTGCAAACGCAAGGCTTCTTCTGAAAAACTACGTCGCGGTGCAGGGATCCTTCCAGAGGAGCAACGGCATAGTTTTAGCTGGAAGGGCTTGGCAGAGCAGCCGGCGAGAAAAGGCCTCTTGCCATTCTCTTTTCTTTCTGCCTGAATGCGGTCAATTGGCACCTGCCAAAGCAAGGTTTCCCAGCACAAACTACAAAGCAGCAGCTCTCTCCTGGCAGAGGAAATCCCATGCAGTGTTGCCCTGGCGAGATAGTGTTGCTACAGCGAGGCCCAGGGAAAACAGACTGCCTGGAGAAATCCTAGCAAAGCCCTGTGTTTCCCCACAGGAATGTATGTCAGTTATACTTCTTTGCCAGCGACGGAGCTCAGAGGCAACGTCAGATTGTGTGTATCTCAGTGAGAGAAAGAACACTGTGACTTCCCCCGTTCCTCTGACGAAAGCGGTTAGAGGGAGAAAAGCGTCCTTTGCTTTGGCTTTCCCGCAGTGAGCTCGGCAGATCTGCCCTTCGCGAAGGGCCGTTTTCCCCCGGAGAACTGCCTCGCGGTAGCCCTGTTCTGGAAGTGGAACGAGTATGCAGTGTTAGCGTTCAGCTATTGTGAAGGCTCGCTTTGGCCCAGGGCAAACGAAGCGCCGGGGGAAATCTTAGCAGAGCCCGGCGCCTTTCCACGGTTCAAAGCGTGGAACAGCAGACTCTTTTGCAAAGAACAGAGCGCCCAGGCAACAGCAGCCTGCACGTTTCTCAGTGAAAGGGAGAACTTCCTAACTTCATCCAGTCCTCTGAGCAAAGCAGGCAGAGGGAGAGAAACTTTCTTTCCTTCCTCTTTCCTGCAACGAATTCCTCCTTTGCTCTTGCAAACGCAAGGCTTCTTCTGAAAAACTACGTCGCGGTGCAGGGATCCTTCCAGAGGAGCAACGGCATAGTTTTAGCTGGAAGGGCTTGGCAGAGCAGCCGGCGAGAAAAGGCCTCTTGCCATTCTCTTTTCTTTCTGCCTGAATGCGGTCAATTGGCACTTGCCAGGGCAAGGTTTCCCAGGACAAACTACAAAGCAGCAGCTCTCTCCTGGCAGAGGAAATCCCATGCAGTGTTGCCCTGGCGAGATAGTGTTGCTACAGCGAGGCCCAGGGAAAACAGACTACCTAGAGAAATCCTAGCAAAGCCCTGTGTTTCCCCACAGGAATGTATGTCAGTTTCAGTTCTTTGCCAGCAACGGAGCTCAGAGGCAACGTCAGATTGTGTGTATCTCAGTGAGAGAAAGAACACTGTGACTTCCCCCGTTCCTCTGACGAAAGCGGTTAGAGGGAGAAAAGCGTCCTTTGCTTTCGCTTTTCCGCAGTGAGCTCGGCAGATCTGCCCTTCGCGAAGGGCCGTTTTCCCCCGGAGAACTGCCTCGCGGTAGCCCTGTTCTGGAAGTGGAACGAGTATGCAGTGTTAGCGTTCAGCTATTGTGAAGGCTCGCTTTGGCCCAGGGCAAACGAAGCGCCGTGGGTAATCTTAGCAGAGCCCGGCGCCTTTCCACGGTTCAAAGCGTGGAACTGCAGACTCTTTTGCAAAGAAGAGAGCGCACAGGCAACAGCAGGCTGCACGTTTCTCAGTGAAAGGGAGAACTTCCTAACTTCATCCAGTCCTCTGAGCAAAGCAGGCAGAGGGAGAGAAACTTTCTTTCCTTCCTCTTTCCTGCAACGAATTCCTCCTTTGCTCTTGCAAACGCAAGGCTTCTTCTGAAAAACTACGTCGCGGTGCAGGGATCCTTCCAGAGGAGCAACGGCATAGTTTTAGCTGGAAGGGCTTGGCAGAGCAGCCGGCGAGAAAAGGCCTCTTGCCATTCTCTTTTCTTTCTGCCTGAATGCGGTCAATTGGCACCTGCCAAAGCAAGGTTTCCCAGCACAAACTACAAAGCAGCAGCTCTCTCCTGGCAGAGGAAATCCCATGCAGTGTTGCCCTGGCGAGACAGTGTTGCTACAGCGAGGCCCAGGGAAAACAGACTGCCTGGAGAAATCCTAGCAAAGCCCTGTGTTTCCCCACAGGAATGTATGTCAGTTTCAGTTCTTTGCCAGCAACGGAGCTCAGAGGCAACGACAGATTTTGTGTATCTCAGTGAGAGAAAGAACACTGTGACTTCCCCCGTTCCTCTGACGAAAGCGGTTAGAGGGAGAAAAGCGTCCTTTGCTTTGGCTTTCCCGCAGTGAGCTCGGCAGATCTGCCCTTCGCGAAGGGCCGTTTTCCCCCGGAGAACTGCCTCGCGGTAGCCCTGTTCTGGAAGTGGAACGAGTATGCAGTGTTAGCGTTCAGCTATTGTGAAGGCTCGCTTTGGCCCAGGGCAAACGAAGCGCCGGGGGAAATCTTAGCAGAGCCCGGCGCCTTTCCACGGTTCAAAGCGTGGAACAGCAGACTCTTTTGCAAAGAAGAGAGCGCCCAGGCAACAGCAGCCTGCACGTTTCTCAGTGAAAGGGAGAACTTCCTAACTTCATCCAGTCCTCTGAGCAAAGCAGGCAGAGGGAGAGAAACTTTCTTTCCTTCCTCTTTCCTGCAACGAATTCCTCCTTTGCTCTTGCAAACGCAAGGCTTCTTCTGAAAAACTACGTCGCGGTGCAGGGATCCTTCCAGAGGAGCAACGGCATAGTTTTAGCTGGAAGGGCTTGGCAGAGCAGCCGGCGAGAAAAGGCCTCTTGCCATTCTCTTTTCTTTCTGCCTGAATGCGGTCTCTTGGCACTTGCCAGGGCAAGGTTTCCCAGCACAAACTACAAAGCAGCAGCTCTCTCCTGGCAGAGGAAATCCCATGCAGTGTTGCCCTGGCGAGATAGTGTTGCTACAGCGAGGCCCAGGGAAAACAGACTGCCTGGAGAAATCCTAGCAAAGCCCTGTGTTTCCCCACAGGAATGTATGTCAGTTATACTTCTTTGCCAGCGACGGAGCTCAGAGGCAACGTCAGATTGTGTGTATCTCAGTGAGAGAAAGAACACTGTGACTTCCCCCGTTCCTCTGACGAAAGCGGTTAGAGGGAGAAAAGCGTCCTTTGCTTTCGCTTTCCCGCAGTGAGCTCGGCAGATCTGCCCTTCGCGAAGGGCCGTTTTCCCCCGGAGAACTGCCTCGCGGTAGCCCTGTTCTGGAAGTGGAACGAGTATGCAGTGTTAGCGTTCAGCTATTGTGAAGGCTCGCTTTGGCCCAGGGCAAACGAAGCGCCGGGGGAAATCTTAGCAGAGCCCGGCGCCTTTCCACGGTTCAAAGCGTGGAACAGCAGACTCTTTTGCAAAGAAGAGAGCGCCCAGGCAACAGCAGCCTGCACGTTTCTCAGTGAAAGGGAGAACTTCCTAACTTCATCCAGTCCTCTGAGCAAAGCAGGCAGAGGGAGAGAAACTTTCTTTCCTTCCTCTTTCCTGCAACGAATTCCTCCTTTGCTCTTGCAAACGCAAGGCTTCTTCTGAAAAACTACGTCGCGGTGCAGGGATCCTTCCAGAGGAGCAACGGCATAGTTTTAGCTGGAAGGGCTTGGCAGAGCAGCCGGCGAGAAAAGGCCTCTTGCCATTCTCTTTTCTTTCTGCCTGAATGCGGTCAATTGGCACTTGCCAAAGCAAGGTTTCCCAGCACAAACTACAAAGCAGCAGCTCTCTCCTGGCAGAGGAAATCCCATGCAGTGTTGCCCTGGCGAGATAGTGTTGCTACAGCGAGGCCAAGGGAAAACAGACTGCCTGGAGAAATCCTAGCAAAGCCCTGTGTTTCCCCACAGGAATGTATGTCAGTTTCAGTTCTTTGCCAGCGACGGAGCTCAGAGGCAACGTCAGATTGTGTGTATCTCAGTGAGAGAAAGAACACTGTGACTTCCCCCGTTCCTCTGACGAAAGCGGTTAGAGGGAGAAAAGCGTCCTTTGCTTTCGCTTTTCCGCAGTGAGCTCGGCAGATCTGCCCTTCGCGAAGGGCCGTTTTCCCCCGGAGAACTGCCTCGCGGTAGCCCTGTTCTGGAAGTGGAACGAGTATGCAGTGTTAGCGTTCAGCTATTGTGAAGGCTCGCTTTGGCCCAGGGCAAACGAAGCGCCGGGGGAAATCTTAGCAGAGCCCGGCGCCTTTCCACGGTTCAAAGCGTGGAACAGCAGACTCTTTTGCAAAGAAGAGAGCGCCCAGGCAACAGCAGCCTGCACGTTTCTCAGTGAAAGGGAGAACTTCCTAACTTCATCCAGTCCTCTGAGCAAAGCAGGCAGAGGGAGAGAAACTTTCTTTCCTTCCTCTTTCCTGCAGCGAATTCCTCCTTTGCTCTTGCAAACGCAAGGCTTCTTCTGAAAAACTACGTCCTGGTGCAGGGATCCTTCCAGAGGAGCAACGGCATAGTTTTAGCTGGAAGGGCTTGGCAGAGCAGCCGGCGAGAAAAGGCCTCTTGCCATTCTCTTTTCTTTCTGCCTGAATGCGGTCAATTGGCACTTGCCAGGGCAAGGTTTCCCAGCACAAAGTACAAAGCAGCAGCTCTCTCCTGGCAGAGGAAATCCCATGCAGTGTTGCCCTGGCGAGATAGTGTTGCTACAGCGAGGCCCAGGGAAAACAGACTGCCTGGAGAAATCCTAGCAAAGCCCTGTGTTTCCCCACAGGAATGCATGTCAGTTATACTTCTTTGCCAGCGACGGAGCTCAGAGGCTACGTCAGATTGTGTGTACCTCAGTGAGAGAAAGAACACTGTGACTTCCCCCGTTCCTCTGACGAAAGCGGTTAGAGGGAGAAAAGCGTCCTTTGCTTTCGCTTTCCCGCAGTGAGCTCGGCAGATCTGCCCTTCGCGAAGGGCCGTTTTCCCCCGGAGAACTGCCTCGCGGTAGCCCTGTTCTGGAAGTGGAACGAGTATGCAGTGTTAGCGTTCAGCTATTGTGAAGGCTCGCTTTGGCCCAGGGCAAACGAAGCGCCGGGGGAAATCTTAGCAGAGCCCGGCGCCTTTCCACGGTTCAAAGCGTGGAACAGCAGACTCTTTTGCAAAGAAGAGAGCGCCCAGGCAACAGCAGCCTGCACGTTTCTCAGTGAAAGGGAGAACTTCCTAACTTCATCCAGTCCTCTGAGCAAAGCAGGCAGAGGGAGAGAAACTTTCTTTCCTTCCTCTTTCCTGCAACGAATTCCTCCTTTGCTCTTGCAAACGCAAGGCTTCTTCTGAAAAACTACGTCCTGGTGCGGGGATCCTTCCAGAGGAGCAACGGCATAGTTTTAGCTGGAAGGGCTTGGCAGAGCAGCCGGCGAGAAAAGGCCTCTTGCCATTCTCTTTTCTTTCTGCCTGAATGCGGTCAATTGGCACTTGCCAGAGCAAGGTTTCCCAGCACAAACTACAAAGCAGCAGCTCTCTCCTGGCAGAGGAAATCCCATGCAGTGTTGCCCTGGCGAGATAGTGTTGCTACAGCGAGGCCCAGGGAAAACAGACTGCCTGGAGAAATCCTAGCAAAGCCCTGTGTTTCCCCACAGGAATGTATGTCAGTTTCAGTTCTTTGCCAGCGACGGAGCTCAGAGGCAACGTCAGATTGTGTGTATCTCAGTGAGAGAAAGAACACTGTGACTTCCCCCGTTCCTCTGACGAAAGCGGTTAGAGGGAGAAAAGCGTCCTTTGCTTTCGCTTTTCCGCAGTGAGCTCGGCAGATCTGCCCTTCGCGAAGGGCCGTTTTCCCCCGGAGAACTGCCTCGCGGTAGCCCTGTTCTGGAAGTGGAACGAGTATGCAGTGTTAGCGTTCAGCTATTGTGAAGGCTCGCTTTGGCCCAGGGCAAACGAAGCGCCGGGGGAAATCTTAGCAGAGCCCGGCGCCTTTCCACGGTTCAAAGCGTGGAACTGCAGACTCTTTTGCAAAGAAGAGAGCGCCCAGGCAACAGCAGGCTGCACGTTTCTCAGTGAAAGGGAGAACTTCCTAACTTCATCCAGTCCTCTGAGCAAAGCAGGCAGAGGGAGAGAAACTTTCTTTCCTTCCTCTTTCCTGCAACGAATTCCTCCTTTGCTCTTGCAAACGCAAGGCTTCTTCTGAAAAACTACGTCGCGGTGCAGGGATCCTTCCAGAGGAGCAACGGCATAGTTTTAGCTGGAAGGGCTTGGCAGAGCAGCCGGCGAGAAAAGGCCTCTTGCCATTCTCTTTTCTTTCTGCCTGAATGCGGTCAATTGGCACTTGCCAAAGCAAGGTTTCCCAGCACAACCTACAAAGCAGCAGCTCTCTCCTGGCAGAGGAAATCCCATGCAGTGTTGCCCTGGCGAGACAGTGTTGCTACAGCGAGGCCCAGGGAAAACAGACTGCCTGGAGAAATCCTAGCAAGGCCCTGTGTTTCCCCACAGGAATGTATGTCAGTTTCAGTTCTTTGCCAGCAACGGAGCTCACAGGCAACGTCAGATTTTGTGTATCTCAGTGAGAGAAAGAACACTGTGACTTCCCCCGTTCCTCTGACGAAAGCGGTTAGAGGGAGAAAAGCGTCCTTTGCTTTCGCTTTCCCGCAGTGAGCTCGGCAGATCTGCCCTTCGCGAAGGGCCGTTTTCCCCGGGAGAACTGCCTCGCGGTAGCCCTGTTCTGGAAGTGGAACGAGTATGCAGTGTTAGCGTTCAGCTATTGTGAAGGCTCGCTTTGGCCCAGGGCAAACGAAGCGCCGGGGGAAATCTTAGCAGAGCCCGGCGCCTTTCCACGGTTCAAAGCGTGGAACAGCAGACTCTTTTGCAAAGAAGAGAGCGCCCAGGCAACAGCAGCCTGCACGTTTCTCAGTGAAAGGGAGAACTCCCTGACTTCATCCAGTCCTCTGAGCAAAGCAGGCAGAGGGAGAGAAACTTTCTTTCCTTCCTCTTTCCTGCAACGAATTCCTCCTTTGCTCTTGCAAACGCAAGGCTTCTTCTGAAAAACTACGTCGCGGTGCAGGGATCCTTCCAGAGGAGCAACGGCATAGTTTTAGCTGGAAGGGCTTGGCAGAGCAGCCGGCGAGAAAAGGCCTCTTGCCATTCTCTTTTCTTTCTGCCTGAATGCGGTCAATTGGCACTTGCCAGGGCAAGGTTTCCCAGCACAAACTACAAAGCAGCAGCTCTCTCCTGGCAGAGGAAATCCCATGCAGTGTTGCCCTGGCGAGATAGTGTTGCTACAGCGAGGCCCAGGGAAAACAGACTGCCTGGAGAAATCCTAGCAAAGCCCTGTGTTTCCCCACAGGAATGTATGTCAGTTTCAGTTCTTTGCCAGCGACGGAGCTCAGAGGCAACGTCAGATTGTGTGTATCTCAGTGAGAGAAAGAACACTGTGACTTCCCCCGTTCCTCTGACGAAAGCGGTTAGAGGGAGAAAAGCGTCCTTTGCTTTCGCTTTTCCGCAGTGAGCTCGGCAGATCTGCCCTTCGCGAAGGGCCGTTTTCCCCCGGAGAACTGCCTCGCGGTAGCCCTGTTCTGGAAGTGGAACGAGTATGCAGTGTTAGCGTTCAGCTATTGTGAAGGCTCGCTTTGGCCCAGGGCAAACGAAGCGCCGGGGGAAATCTTAGCAGAGCCCGGCGCCTTTCCACGGTTCAAAGCGTGGAACAGCAGACTCTTTTGCAAAGAAGAGAGCGCCCAGGCAACAGCAGCCTGCACGTTTCTCAGTGAAAGGGAGAACTTCCTAACTTCATCCAGTCCTCTGAGCAAAGCAGGCAGAGGGAGAGAAACTTTCTTTCCTTCCTCTTTCCTGCAACGAATTCCTCCTTTGCTCTTGCAAACGCAAGGCTTCTTCTGAAAAACTACGTCGCGGTGCAGGGATCCTTCCAGAGGAGCAACGGCATAGTTTTAGCTGGAAGGGCTTGGCAGAGCAGCCGGCGAGAAAAGGCCTCTTGCCATTCTCTTTTCTTTCTGCCTGAATGCGGTCAATTGGCACTTGCCAGGGCAAGGTTTCCCAGCACAAACTACAAAGCAGCAGCTCTCTCCTGGCAGAGGAAATCCCATGCAGTGTTGCCCTGGCGAGATAGTGTTGCTACAGCGAGGCCCAGGGAAAACAGACTGCCTGGAGAAATCCTAGCAAAGCCCTGTGTTTCCCCACAGGAATGTATGTCAGTTTCAGTTCTTTGCCAGCGACGGAGCTCAGAGGCAACGTCAGATTGTGTGTATCTCAGTGAGAGAAAGAACACTGTGACTTCCCCCGTTCCTCTGACGAAAGCGGTTAGAGGGAGAAAAGCGTCCTTTGCTTTCGCTTTCCCGCAGTGAGCTCGGCAGATCTGCCCTTCGCGAAGGGCCGTTTTCCCCCGGAGAACTGCCTCGCGGTAGCCCTGTTCTGGAAGTGGAACGAGTATGCAGTGTTAGCGTTCAGCTATTGTGAAGGCTCGCTTTGGCCCAGGGCAAACGAAGCGCCGGGGGAAATCTTAGCAGAGCCCGGCGCCTTTCCACGGTTCAAAGCGTGGAACTGCAGACTCTTTTGCAAAGAAGAGAGCGCCCAGGCAACAGCAGCCTGCACGTTTCTCAGTGAAAGGGAGAACTTCCTAACTTCATCCAGTCCTCTGAGCAAAGCAGGCAGAGGGAGAGAAACTCTCTTTCCTTCCTCTTTCCTGCAACGAATTCCTCCTTTGCTCTTGCAAACGCAAGGCTTCTTCTGAAAAACTACGTCGCGGTGCAGGGATCCTTCCAGAGGAGCAACGGCATAGTTTTAGCTGGAAGGGCTTGGCAGAGCAGCCGGCGAGAAAAGGCCTCTTGCCATTCTCTTTTCTTTCTGCCTGAATGCGGTCAATTGGCACTTGCCAGAGCAAGGTTTCCCAGCACAAACTACAAAGCAGCAGCTCTCTCCTGGCAGAGGAAATCCCATGCAGTGTTGCCCTGGCGAGATAGTGTTGCTACAGCGAGGCCCAGGGAAAACAGACTGCCTGGAGAAATCCTAGCAAAGCCCTGTGTTTCCCCACAGGAATGTATGTCAGTTTCAGTTCTTTGCCAGCGACGGAGCTCAGAGGCAACGTCAGATTGTGTGTATCTCAGTGAGAGAAAGAACACTGTGACTTCCCCCGTTCCTCTGACGAAAGCGCTTAGAGGGAGAAAAGCGTCCTTTGCTTTCGCTTTTCCGCAGTGAGCTCGGCAGATCTGCCCTTCGCGAAGGGCCGTTTTCCCCCGGAGAACTGCCTCGCGGTAGCCCTGTTCTGGAAGTGGAACGAGTATGCAGTGTTAGCGTTCAGCTATTGTGAAGGCTCGCTTTGGCCCAGGGCAAACGAAGCGCCGGGGGAAATCTTAGCAGAGCCCGGCGCCTTTCCACGGTTCAAAGCGTGGAACTGCAGACTCTTTTGCAAAGAAGAGAGCGCCCAGGCAACAGCAGCCTGCACGTTTCTCAGTGAAAGGGAGAACTTCCTAACTTCATCCAGTCCTCTGAGCAAAGCAGGCAGAGGGAGAGAAACTTTCTTTCCTTCCTCTTTCCTGCAACGAATTCCTCCTTTGCTCTTGCAAACGCAAGGCTTCTTCTGAAAAACTACGTCGCGGTGCAGGGATCCTTCCAGAGGAGCAACGGCATAGTTTTAGCTGGAAGGGCTTGGCAGAGCAGCCGGCGAGAAAAGGCCTCTTGCCATTCTCTTTTCTTTCTGCCTGAATGCGGTCAATTGGCACTTGCCAAAGCAAGGTTTCCCAGCACAACCTACAAAGCAGCAGCTCTCTCCTGGCAGAGGAAATCTCATGCAGTGTTGCCCTGGCGAGACAGTGTTGCTACAGCGAGGCCCAGGGAAAACAGACTGCCTGGAGAAATCCTAGCAAAGCCCTGTGTTTCCCCACAGGAATGTATGTCAGTTTCAGTTCTTTGCCAGCAACGGAGCTCACAGGCAACGTCAGATTTTGTGTATCTCAGTGAGAGAAAGAACACTGTGACTTCCCCCGTTCCTCTGACGAAAGCGGTTAGAGGGAGAAAAGCGTCCTTTGCTTTCCCTTTCCCGCAGTGAGCTCGGCAGATCTGCCCTTCGCGAAGGGCCGTTTTCCCCGGGAGAACTGCCTCGCGGTAGCCCTGTTCTGGAAGTGGAACGAGTATGCAGTGTTAGCGTTCAGCTATTGTGAAGGCTCGCTTTGGCCCAGGGCAAACGAAGCGCCGGGGGAAATCTTAGCAGAGCCCGGCGCCTTTCCACGGTTCAAAGCGTGGAACAGCAGACTCTTTTGCAAAGAAGAGAGCGCCCAGGCAACAGCAGCCTGCACGTTTCTCAGTGAAAGGGAGAACTTCCTAACTTCATCCAGTCCTCTGAGCAAAGCAGGCAGAGGGAGAGAAACTTTCTTTCCTTCCTCTTTCCTGCAACGAATTCCTCCTTTGCTCTTGCAAACGCAAGGCTTCTTCTGAAAAACTACGTCGCGGTGCAGGGATCCTTCCAGAGGAGCAACGGCATAGTTTTAGCTGGAAGGGCTTGGCAGAGCAGCCGGCGAGAAAAGGCCTCTTGCCATTCTCTTTTCTTTCTGCCTGAATGCGGTCAATTGGCACTTGCCAGGGCAAGGTTTCCCAGCACAAACTACAAAGCAGCAGCTCTCTCCTGGCAGAGGAAATCCCATGCAGTGTTGCCCTGGCGAGATAGTGTTGCTACAGCGAGGCCCAGGGAAAACAGACTGCCTGGAGAAATCCTAGCAAAGCCCTGTGTTTCCCCACAGGAATGTATGTCAGTTTCAGTTCTTTGCCAGCGACGGAGCTCAGAGGCAACGTCAGATTGTGTGTATCTCAGTGAGAGAAAGAACACTGTGACTTCCCCCGTTCCTCTGACGAAAGCGGTTAGAGGGAGAAAAGCGTCCTTTGCTTTCGCTTTCCCGCAGTGAGCTCGGCAGATCTGCCCTTCGCGAAGGGCCGTTTTCCCCCGGAGAACTGCCTCGCGGTAGCCCTGTTCTGGAAGTGGAACGAGTATGCAGTGTTAGCGTTCAGCTATTGTGAAGGCTCGCTTTGGCCCAGGGCAAACGAAGCGCCGGGGGAAATCTTAGCAGAGCCCGGCGCCTTTCCACGGTTCAAAGCGTGGAACTGCAGACTCTTTTGCAAAGAAGAGAGCGCCCAGGCAACAGCAGCCTGCACGTTTCTCAGTGAAAGGGAGAACTTCCTAACTTCATCCAGTCCTCTGAGCAAAGCAGGCAGAGGGAGAGAAACTCTCTTTCCTTCCTCTTTCCTGCAACGAATTCCTCCTTTGCTCTTGCAAACGCAAGGCTTCTTCTGAAAAACTACGTCGCGGTGCAGGGATCCTTCCAGAGGAGCAACGGCATAGTTTTAGCTGGAAGGGCTTGGCAGAGCAGCCGGCGAGAAAAGGCCTCTTGCCATTCTCTTTTCTTTCTGCCTGAATGCGGTCAATTGGCACTTGCCAGAGCAAGGTTTCCCAGCACAAACTACAAAGCAGCAGCTCTCTCCTGGCAGAGGAAATCCCATGCAGTGTTGCCCTGGCGAGATAGTGTTGCTACAGCGAGGCCCAGGGAAAACAGACTGCCTGGAGAAATCCTAGCAAAGCCCTGTGTTTCCCCACAGGAATGTATGTCAGTTTCAGTTCTTTGCCAGCGACGGAGCTCAGAGGCAACGTCAGATTGTGTGTATCTCAGTGAGAGAAAGAACACTGTGACTTCCCCCGTTCCTCTGACGAAAGCGCTTAGAGGGAGAAAAGCGTCCTTTGCTTTCGCTTTTCCGCAGTGAGCTCGGCAGATCTGCCCTTCGCGAAGGGCCGTTTTCCCCCGGAGAACTGCCTCGCGGTAGCCCTGTTCTGGAAGTGGAACGAGTATGCAGTGTTAGCGTTCAGCTATTGTGAAGGCTCGCTTTGGCCCAGGGCAAACGAAGCGCCGGGGGAAATCTTAGCAGAGCCCGGCGCCTTTCCACGGTTCAAAGCGTGGAACTGCAGACTCTTTTGCAAAGAACAGAGCGCCCAGGCAACAGCAGCCTGCACGTTTCTCAGTGAAAGGGAGAACTTCCTAACTTCATCCAGTCCTCTGAGCAAAGCAGGCAGAGGGAGAGAAACTTTCTTTCCTTCCTCTTTCCTGCAACGAATTCCTCCTTTGCTCTTGCAAACGCAAGGCTTCTTCTGAAAAACTACGTCCTGGTGCAGGGATCCTTCCAGAGGAGCAACGGCATAGTTTTAGCTGGAAGGGCTTGGCAGAGCAGCCGGCGAGAAAAGGCCTCTTGCCATTCTCTTTTCTTTCTGCCTGAATGCGGTCAATTGGCACTTGCCAGGGCAAGGTTTCCCAGCACAAAGTACAAAGCAGCAGCTCTCTCCTGGCAGAGGAAATCCCATGCAGTGTTGCCCTGGCGAGATAGTGTTGCTACAGCGAGGCCCAGGGAAAACAGACTGCCTGGAGAAATCCTAGCAAAGCCCTGTGTTTCCCCACAGGAATGCATGTCAGTTATACTTCTTTGCCAGCGACGGAGCTCAGAGGCAACGTCAGATTGTGTGTATCTCAGTGAGAGAAAGAACACTGTGACTTCCCCCGTTCCTCTGACGAAAGCGGTTAGAGGGAGAAAAGCGTCCTTTGCTTTCGCTTTTCCGCAGTGAGCTCGGCAGATCTGCCCTTCGCGAAGGGCCGTTTTCCCCCGGAGAACTGCCTCGCGGTAGCCCTGTTCTGGAAGTGGAACGAGTATGCAGTGTTAGCGTTCAGCTATTGTGAAGGCTCGCTTTGGCCCAGGGCAAACGAAGCGCCGGGGGAAATCTTAGCAGAGCCCGGCGCCTTTCCACGGTTCAAAGCGTGGAACAGCAGACTCTTTTGCAAAGAAGAGAGCGCCCAGGCAACAGCAGCCTGCACGTTTCTCAGTGAAAGGGAGAACTTCCTAACTTCATCCAGTCCTCTGAGCAAAGCAGGCAGAGGGAGAGAAACTTTCTTTCCTTCCTCTTTCCTGCAACGAATTCCTCCTTTGCTCTTGCAAACGCAAGGCTTCTTCTGAAAAACTACGTCCTGGTGCAGGGATCCTTCCAGAGGAGCAACGGCATAGTTTTAGCTGGAAGGGCTAGGCAGAGCAGCCGGCGAGAAAAGGCCTCTTGCCATTCTCTTTTCTTTCTGCCTGAATGCGGTCTCTTGGCACTTGCCAGGGCAAGGTTTCCCAGCACAAACTACAAAGCAGCAGCTCTCTCCTGGCAGAGGAAATCCCATGCAGTGTTGCCCTGGCGAGATAGTGTTGCTACAGCGAGGCCCAGGGAAAACAGACTGCCTGGAGAAATCCTAGCAAAGCCCTGTGTTTCCCCACAGGAATGTATGTCAGTTTCAGTTCTTTGCCAGCGACGGAGCTCAGAGGCAACGTCAGATTGTGTGTATCTCAGTGAGAGAAAGAACACTGTGACTTCCCCCGTTCCTCTGACGAAAGCGGTTAGAGGGAGAAAAGCGTCCTTTGCTTTCGCTTTTCCGCAGTGAGCTCGGCAGATCTGCCCTTCGCGAAGGGCCGTTTTCCCCCGGAGAACTGCCTCGCGGTAGCCCTGTTCTGGAAGTGGAACGAGTATGCAGTGTTAGCGTTCAGCTATTGTGAAGGCTCGCTTTGGCCCAGGGCAAACGAAGCGCCGGGGGAAATCTTAGCAGAGCCCGGCGCCTTTCCACGGTTCAAAGCGTGGAACAGCAGACTCTTTTGCAAAGAAGAGAGCGCACAGGCAACAGCAGCCTGCACGTTTCTCAGTGAAAGGGAGAACTTCCTAACTTCATCCAGTCCTCTGAGCAAAGCAGGCAGAGGGAGAGAAACTTTCTTTCCTTCCTCTTTCCTGCAACGAATTCCTCCTTTGCTCTTGCAAACGCAAGGCTTCTTCTGAAAAACTACGTCGCGGTGCAGGGATCCTTCCAGAGGAGCAACGGCATAGTTTTAGCTGGAAGGGCTTGGCAGAGCAGCCGGCGAGAAAAGGCCTCTTGCCATTCTCTTTTCTTTCTGCCTGAATGCGGTCAATTGGCACTTGCCAGGGCAAGGTTTCCCAGCACAAAGTACAAAGCAGCAGCTCTCTCCTGGCAGAGGAAATCCCATGCAGTGTTGCCCTGGCGAGATAGTGTTGCTACAGCGAGGCCCAGGGAAAACAGACTGCCTGGAGAAATCCTAGCAAAGCCCTGTGTTTCCTCACAGGAATGCATGTCAGTTATACTTCTTTGCCAGCGACGGAGCTCAGAGGCTACGTCAGATTGTGTGTATCTCAGTGAGAGAAAGAACACTGTGACTTCCCCCGTTCCTCTGACGAAAGCGGTTAGAGGGAGAAAATTGTCCTTTGCTTTCGCTTTCCCGCAGTGAGCTCGGCAGATCTGCCCTTCGCGAAGGGCCGTTTTCCCCCGGAGAACTGCCTCGCGGTAGCCCTGTTCTGGAAGTGGAACGAGTATGCAGTGTTAGCGTTCAGCTATTGTGAAGGCTCGCTTTGTCCCAGGGCAAACGAAGCGCCGGGGGAAATCTTAGCAGAGCCCGGCGCCTTTCCACGGTTCAAAGCGTGGAACAGCAGACTCTTTTGCAAAGAAGAGAGCGCCCAGGCAACAGCAGCCTGCACGTTTCTCAGTGAAAGGGAGAACTTCCTAACTTCATCCAGTCCTCTGAGCAAAGCAGGCAGAGGGAGAGAAACTTTCTTTCCTTCCTCTTTCCTGCAACGAATTCCTCCTTTGCTCTTGCAAACGCAAGGCTTCTTCTGAAAAACTACGTCCTGGTGCGGGGATCCTTCCAGAGGAGCAACGGCATAGTTTTAGCTGGAAGGGCTTGGCAGAGCAGCCGGCGAGAAAAGGCCTCTTGCCATTCTCTTTTCTTTCTGCCTGAATGCGGTCAATTGGCACTTGCCAGAGCAAGGTTTCCCAGCACAAACTACAAAGCAGCAGCTCTCTCCTGGCAGAGGAAATCCCATGCAGTGTTGCCCTGGCGAGATAGTGTTGCTACAGCGAGGCCCAGGGAAAACAGACTGCCTGGAGAAATCCTAGCAAAGCCCTGTGTTTCCCCACAGGAATGTATGTCAGTTTCAGTTCTTTGCCAGCGACGGAGCTCAGAGGCAACGTCAGATTGTGTGTATCTCAGTGAGAGAAAGAACACTGTGACTTCCCCCGTTCCTCTGACGAAAGCGGTTAGAGGGAGAAAAGCGTCCTTTGCTTTCGCTTTTCCGCAGTGAGCTCGGCAGATCTGCCCTTCGCGAAGGGCCGTTTTCCCCCGGAGAACTGCCTCGCGGTAGCCCTGTTCTGGAAGTGGAACGAGTATGCAGTGTTAGCGTTCAGCTATTGTGAAGGCTCGCTTTGGCCCAGGGCAAACGAAGCGCCGGGGGAAATCTTAGCAGAGCCCGGCGCCTTTCCACGGTTCAAAGCGTGGAACTGCAGACTCTTTTGCAAAGAAGAGAGCGCCCAGGCAACAGCAGGCTGCACGTTTCTCAGTGAAAGGGAGAACTTCCTAACTTCATCCAGTCCTCTGAGCAAAGCAGGCAGAGGGAGAGAAACTTTCTTTCCTTCCTCTTTCCTGCAACGAATTCCTCCTTTGCTCTTGCAAACGCAAGGCTTCTTCTGAAAAACTACGTCGCGGTGCAGGGATCCTTCCAGAGGAGCAACGGCATAGTTTTAGCTGGAAGGGCTTGGCAGAGCAGCCGGCGAGAAAAGGCCTCTTGCCATTCTCTTTTCTTTCTGCCTGAATGCGGTCAATTGGCACTTGCCAAAGCAAGGTTTCCCAGCACAACCTACAAAGCAGCAGCTCTCTCCTGGCAGAGGAAATCCCATGCAGTGTTGCCCTGGCGAGACAGTGTTGCTACAGCGAGGCCCAGGGAAAACAGACTGCCTGGAGAAATCCTAGCAAAGCCCTGTGTTTCCCCACAGGAATGTATGTCAGTTTCAGTTCTTTGCCAGCAACGGAGCTCACAGGCAACGTCAGATTTTGTGTATCTCAGTGAGAGAAAGAACACTGTGACTTCCCCCGTTCCTCTGACGAAAGCGGTTAGAGGGAGAAAAGCGTCCTTTGCTTTCGCTTTCCCGCAGTGAGCTCGGCAGATCTGCCCTTCGCGAAGGGCCGTTTTCCCCGGGAGAACTGCCTCGCGGTAGCCCTGTTCTGGAAGTGGAACGAGTATGCAGTGTTAGCGTTCAGCTATTGTGAAGGCTCGCTTTGGCCCAGGGCAAACGAAGCGCCGGGGGAAATCTTAGCAGAGCCCGGCGCCTTTCCACGGTTCAAAGCGTGGAACAGCAGACTCTTTTGCAAAGAAGAGAGCGCCCAGGCAACAGCAGCCTGCACGTTTCTCAGTGAAAGGGAGAACTCCCTGACTTCATCCAGTCCTCTGAGCAAAGCAGGCAGAGGGAGAGAAACTTTCTTTCCTTCCTCTTTCCTGCAACGAATTCCTCCTTTGCTCTTGCAAACGCAAGGCTTCTTCTGAAAAACTACGTCCTGGTGCAGGGATCCTTCCAGAGGAGCAACGGCATAGTTTTAGCTGGAAGGGCTTGGCAGAGCAGCCGGCGAGAAAAGGCCTCTTGCCATTCTCTTTTCTTTCTGCCTGAATGCGGTCAATTGGCACTTGCCAGGGCAAGGTTTCCCAGCACAAACTACAAAGCAGCAGCTCTCTCCTGGCAGAGGAAATCCCATGCAGTGTTGCCCTGGCGAGATAGTGTTGCTACAGCGAGGCCCAGGGAAAACAGACTGCCTGGAGAAATCCTAGCAAAGCCCTGTGTTTCCCCACAGGAATGTATGTCAGTTTCAGTTCTTTGCCAGCGACGGAGCTCAGAGGCAACGTCAGATTGTGTGTATCTCAGTGAGAGAAAGAACACTGTCAGTTCCCCCGTTCCTCTGACGAAAGCGGTTAGAGGGAGAAAAGCGTCCTTTGCTTTCGCTTTCCCGCAGTGAGCTCGGCAGATCTGCCCTTCGCGAAGGGCCGTTTTCCCCCGGAGAACTGCCTCGCGGTAGCCCTGTTCTGGAAGTGGAACGAGTATGCAGTGTTAGCGTTCAGCTATTGTGAAGGCTCGCTTTGGCCCAGGGCAAACGAAGCGCCGGGGGAAATCTTAGCAGAGCCCGGCGCCTTTCCACGGTTCAAAGCGTGGAACAGCAGACTCTTTTGCAAAGAAGAGAGCGCACAGGCAACAGCAGCCCGCACGTTTCTCAGTGAAAGGGAGAACTTCCTAACTTCATCCAGTCCTCTGAGCAAAGCAGGCAGAGGGAGAGAAACTTTCTTTCCTTCCTCTTTCCTGCAACGAATTCCTCCTTTGCTCTTGCAAACGCAAGGCTTCTTCTGAAAAACTACGTCGCGGTGCAGGGATCCTTCCAGAGGAGCAACGGCATAGTTTTAGCTGGAAGGGCTTGGCAGAGCAGCCGGCGAGAAAAGGCCTCTTGCCATTCTCTTTTCTTTCTGCCTGAATGCGGTCAATTGGCACTTGCCAAAGCAAGGTTTCCCAGCACAAACTACAAAGCAGCAGCTCTCTCCTGGCAGAGGAAATCCCATGCAGTGTTGCCCTGGCGAGATAGTGTTGCTACAGCGAGGCCAAGGGAAAACAGACTGCCTGGAGAAATCCTAGCAAAGCCCTGTGTTTCCCCACAGGAATGTATGTCAGTTTCAGTTCTTTGCCAGCGACGGAGCTCAGAGGCAACGTCAGATTGTGTGTATCTCAGTGAGAGAAAGAACACTGTCAGTTCCCCCGTTCCTCTGACGAAAGCGGTTAGAGGGAGAAAAGCGTCCTTTGCTTTCGCTTTCCCGCAGTGAGCTCGGCAGATCTGCCCTTCGCGAAGGGCCGTTTTCCCCCGGAGAACTGCCTCGCGGTAGCCCTGTTCTGGAAGTGGAACGAGTATGCAGTGTTAGCGTTCAGCTATTGTGAAGGCTCGCTTTGGCCCAGGGCAAACGAAGCGCCGGGGGAATCTTAGCAGAGCCCGGCGCCTTTCCACGGTTCAAAGCGTGGAACAGCAGACTCTTTTGCAAAGAAGAGAGCGCCCAGGCAACAGCAGCCCGCACGTTTCTCAGTGAAAGGGAGAACTCCCTGACTTCATCCAGTCCTCTGAGCAAAGCAGGCAGAGGGAGAGAAACTTTCTTTCCTTCCTCTTTCCTGCAACGAATTCCTCCTTTGCTCTTGCAAACGCAAGGCTTCTTCTGAAAAACTACGTCGCGGTGCAGGGATCCTTCCAGAGGAGCAACGGCATAGTTTTAGCTGGAAGGGCTTGGCAGAGCAGCCGGGGAGAAAAGGCCTCCTGCGATTCTCTTTTCTTTCTGCCTGAATGCGGTCAATTGGCACTTGCCAAAGCAAGGTTTCCCAGCACAAACTACAAAGCAGCAGCTCTCTCCTGGCAGAGGAAATCCCATGCAGTGTTGCCCTGGCGAGATAGTGTTGCTACAGCGAGGCCCAGGGAAAACAGACTGCCTAGAGAAATCCTAGCAAAGCCCTGTGTTTCCCCACAGGAATGTATGTCAGTTTCAGTTCTTTGCCAGCGACGGAGCTCAGAGGCAACGTCAGATTGTGTGTATCTCAGTGAGAGAAAGAACACTGTGACTTCCCCCGTTCCTCTGACGAAAGCGGTTAGAGGGAGAAAAGCGTCCTTTGCTTTCGCTTTCCCGCAGTGAGCTCGGCAGATCTGCCCTTCGCGAAGGGCCGTTTTCCCCCGGAGAACTGCCTCGCGGTAGCCCTGTTCTGGAAGTGGAACGAGTATGCAGTGTTAGCGTTCAGCTATTGTGAAGGCTCGCTTTGGCCCAGGGCAAACGAAGCGCCGGGGGAAATCTTAGCAGAGCCCGGAGCCTTTCCACGGTTCAAAGCGTGGAACAGCAGACTCTTTTGCAAAGAAGAGAGCGCACAGGCAACAGCAGCCCGCACGTTTCTCAGTGAAAGGGAGAACTTCCTAACTTCATCCAGTCCTCTGAGCAAAGCAGGCAGAGGGAGAGAAACTTTCTTTCCTTCCTCTTTCCTGCAACGAATTCCTCCTTTGCTCTTGCAAACGCAAGGCTTCTTCTGAAAAACTACGTCGCGGTGCAGGGATCCTTCCAGAGGAGCAACGGCATAGTTTTAGCTGGAAGGGCTTGGCAGAGCAGCCGGCGAGAAAAGGCCTCTTGCCATTCTCTTTTCTTTCTGCCTGAATGCGGTCAATTGGCACTTGCCAAAGCAAGGTTTCCCAGCACAAACTACAAAGCAGCAGCTCTCTCCTGGCAGAGGAAATCCCATGCAGTGTTGCCCTGGCGAGATAGTGTTGCTACAGCGAGGCCAAGGGAAAACAGACTGCCTGGAGAAATCCTAGCAAAGCCCTGTGTTTCCCCACAGGAATGTATGTCAGTTTCAGTTCTTTGCCAGCGACGGAGCTCAGAGGCAACGTCAGATTGTGTGTATCTCAGTGAGAGAAAGAACACTGTCAGTTCCCCCGTTCCTCTGACGAAAGCGCTTAGAGGGAGAAAAGCGTCCTTTGCTTTCGCTTTCCCGCAGTGAGCTCGGCAGATCTGCCCTTCGCGAAGGGCCGTTTTCCCCCGGAGAACTGCCTCGCGGTAGCCCTGTTCTGGAAGTGGAACGAGTATGCAGTGTTAGCGTTCAGCTATTGTGAAGGCTCGCTTTGGCCCAGGGCAAACGAAGCGCCGGGGGAATCTTAGCAGAGCCCGGCGCCTTTCCACGGTTCAAAGCGTGGAACAGCAGACTCTTTTGCAAAGAAGAGAGCGCCCAGGCAACAGCAGCCCGCACGTTTCTCAGTGAAAGGGAGAACTCCCTGACTTCATCCAGTCCTCTGAGCAAAGCAGGCAGAGGGAGAGAAACTTTCTTTCCTTCCTCTTTCCTGCAACGAATTCCTCCTTTGCTCTTGCAAACGCAAGGCTTCTTCTGAAAAACTACGTCGCGGTGCAGGGATCCTTCCAGAGGAGCAACGGCATAGTTTTAGCTGGAAGGGCTTGGCAGAGCAGCCGGGGAGAAAAGGCCTCCTGCGATTCTCTTTTCTTTCTGCCTGAATGCGGTCAATTGGCACTTGCCAAAGCAAGGTTTCCCAGCACAAACTACAAAGCAGCAGCTCTCTCCTGGCAGAGGAAATCCCATGCAGTGTTGCCCTGGCGAGATAGTGTTGCTACAGCGAGGCCCAGGGAAAACAGACTGCCTAGAGAAATCCTAGCAAAGCCCTGTGTTTCCCCACAGGAATGTATGTCAGTTTCAGTTCTTTGCCAGCAACGGAGCTCAGAGGCAACATCAGATTGTGTGTATCTCAGTGAGAGAAAGAACACTGTGACTTCCCCCGTTCCTCTGACGAAAGCGCTTAGAGGGAGAAAAGCGTCCTTTGCTTTCGCTTTCCCGCAGTGAGCTCGGCAGATCTGCCCTTCGCGAAGGGCCGTTTTCCCCCGGAGAACTGCCTCGCGGTAGCCCTGTTCTGGAAGTGGAACGAGTATGCAGTGTTAGCGTTCAGCTATTGTGAAGGCTCGCTTTGGCCCAGGGCAAACGAAGCGCCGGGGGAATCTTAGCAGAGCCCGGCGCCTTTCCACGGTTCAAAGCGTGGAACAGCAGACTCTTTTGCAAAGAAGAGAGCGCACAGGCAACAGCAGCCCGCACGTTTCTCAGTGAAAGGGAGAACTCCCTGACTTCATCCAGTCCTCTGAGCAAAGCAGGCAGAGGGAGAGAAACTTTCTTTCCTTCCTCTTTCCTGCAACGAATTCCTCCTTTGCTCTTGCAAACGCAAGGCTTCTTCTGAAAAACTACGTCGCGGTGCAGGGATCCTTCCAGAGGAGCAACGGCATAGTTTTAGCTGGAAGGGCTTGGCAGAGCAGCCGGGGAGAAAAGGCCTCTTGCGATTCTCTTTTCTTTCTGCCTGAATGCGGTCAATTGGCACTTGCCAAAGCAAGGTTTCCCAGCACAAACTACAAAGCAGCAGCTCTCTCCTGGCAGAGGAAATCCCATGCAGTGTTGCCCTGGCGAGATAGTGTTGCTACAGCGAGGCTCAGGGAAAACAGACTGCCTAGAGAAATCCTAGCAAAGCCCTGTGTTTCCCCACAGGAATGTATGTCAGTTTCAGTTCTTTGCCAGCAACGGAGCTCAGAGGCACCGTCAGATTTTGTGTATCTCAGTGAGAGAAAGAACACTGTCAGTTCCCCCGTTCCTCTGACGAAAGCGCTTAGAGGGAGAAAAGCGTCCTTTGCTTTCGCTTT
The DNA here is from genome assembly GCF_030014295.1 of Loxodonta africana. Taxonomy (NCBI): domain Eukaryota; kingdom Metazoa; phylum Chordata; class Mammalia; order Proboscidea; family Elephantidae; genus Loxodonta; species Loxodonta africana. Next base: position 51,956 of record NW_026975360.1, on the reverse strand, counting down.
CCCGCAGTGAGCTCGGCAGATCTGCCCTTCGCGAAGGGCCGTTTTCCCCCGGAGAACTGCCTCGCGGTAGCCCTGTTCTGGAAGTGGAACGAGTATGCAGTGTTAGCGTTCAGCTATTGTGAAGGCTCGCTTTGGCCCAGGGCAAACGAAGCGCCGGGGGAAATCTTACCAGAGCCCGGCGCCTTTCCACGGTTCAAAGCGTGGAACAGCAGACTCTTTTGCAAAGAAGAGAGCGCACAGGCAACAGCAGCCCGCACGTTTCTCAGTGAAAGGGAGAACTCCCTGACTTCATCCAGTCCTCTGAGCAAAGCAGGCAGAGGGAGAGAAACTTTCTTTCCTTCCTCTTTCCTGCAACGAATTCCTCCTTTGCTCTTGCAAACGCAAGGCTTCTTCTGAAAAACTACGTCGCGGTGCAGGGATCCTTCCAGAGGAGCAACGGCATAGTTTTAGCTGGAAGGGCTTGGCAGAGCAGCCGGGGAGAAAAGGCCTCCTGGGATTCTCTTTTCTTTCTGCCTGAATGCGGTCAATTGGCACTTGCCAAAGCAAGGTTTCCCAGCACAAACTACAAAGCAGCAGCTCTCTCCTGGCAGAGGAAATCCCATGCAGTGTTGCCCTGGCGAGATAGTGTTGCTACAGCGAGGCTCAGGGAAAACAGACTGCCTAGAGAAATCCCAGCAAAGCCCTGTGTTTCCCCACAGGAATGTATGTCAGTTTCAGTTCTTTGCCAGCAACGGAGCTCACAGGCAACGTCAGATTGTGTGTATCTCAGTGAGAGAAAGAACACTGTCAGTTCCCCCGTTCCTCTGACGAAAGCGCTTAGAGGGAGAAAAGCGTCCTTTGCTTTCGCTTTCCCGCAGTGAGCTCGGCAGATCTGCCCTTCGCGAAGGGCCGTTTTCCCCCGGAGAACTGCCTCGCGGTAGCCCTGTTCTGGAAGTGGAACGAGTATGCAGTGTTAGCGTTCAGCTATTGTGAAGGCTCGCTTTGGCCCAGGGCAAACGAAGCGCCGGGGGAATCTTAGCAGAGCCCGGCGCCTTTCCACGGTTCAAAGCGTGGAACAGCAGACTCTTTTGCAAAGAAGAGAGCGCACAGGCAACAGCAGCCCGCACGTTTCTCAGTGAAAGGGAGAACTCCCTGACTTCATCCAGTCCTCTGAGCAAAGCAGGCAGAGGGAGAGAAACTTTCTTTCCTTCCTCTTTCCTGCAACGAATTCCTCCTTTGCTCTTGCAAACGCAAGGCTTCTTCTGAAAAACTACGTCGCGGTGCAGGGATCCTTCCAGAGGAGCAACGGCATAGTTTTAGCTGGAAGGGCTTGGCAGAGCAGCCGGGGAGAAAAGGCCTCCTGCGATTCTCTTTTCTTTCCGCCTGAATGCGGTAAATTGGCACTTGCCAAAGCAAGGTTTCCCAGCACAAACTACAAAGCAGCAGCTCTCTCCTGGCAGAGGAAATCCCATGCAGTGTTGCCCTGGCGAGATAGTGTTGCTACAGCGAGGCCCAGGGAAAACAGACTGCCTAGAGAAATCCTAGCAAAGCCCTGTGTTTCCCCACAGGAATGTATGTCAGTTTCAGTTCTTTGCCAGCAACGGAGCTCAGACGCAACATCAGATTGTGTGTATCCCAGTGAGAGAAAGAACACTGTGACTTCCCCCGTTCCTCTGACGAAAGCGCTTAGAGGGAGAAAAGCGTCCTTTGCTTTCGCTTTCCCGCAGTGAGCTCGGCAGATCTGCCCTTCGCGAAGGGCCGTTTTCCCCCGGAGAACTGCCTCGCGGTAGCCCTGTTCTGGAAGTGGAACGAGTATGCAGTGTTAGCGTTCAGCTATTGTGAAGGCTCGCTTTGGCCCAGGGCAAACGAAGCGCCGGGGGAAATCTTAGCAGAGCCCGGCGCCTTTCCACGGTTCAAAGCGTGGAACAGCAGACTCTTTTGCAAAGAAGAGAGCGCACAGGCAACAGCAGCCCGCACGTTTCTCAGTGAAAGGGAGAACTCCCTGACTTCATCCAGTCCTCTGAGCAAAGCAGGCAGAGGGAGAGAAACTTTCTTTCCTTCCTCTTTCCTGCAACGAATTCCTCCTTTGCTCTTGCAAACGCAAGGCTTCTTCTGAAAAACTACGTCGCGGTGCAGGGATCCTTCCAGAGGAGCAACGGCATAGTTTTAGCTGGAAGGGCTTGGCAGAGCAGCCGGGGAGAAAAGGCCTCCTGCGATTCTCTTTTCTTTCCGCCTGAATGCGGTCAATTGGCACTTGCCAAAGCAAGGTTTCCCAGCACAAACTACAAAGCAGCAGCTCTCTCCTGGCAGAGGAAATCCCATGCAGTGTTGCCCTGGCGAGATAGTGTTGCTACAGCGAGGCCCAGGGAAAACAGACTGCCTGGAGAAATCCTAGCAAAGCCCTGTGTTTCCCCACAGGAATGTATGTCAGTTTCAGTTCTTTGCCAGCAACGGAGCTCACAGGCAACGTCAGATTGTGTGTATCTCAGTGAGAGAAAGAACACTGTCAGTTCCCCCGTTCCTCTGACGAAAGCGGTTAGAGGGAGAAAAGCGTCCTTTGCTTTCGCTTTCCCGCAGTGAGCTCGGCAGATCTGCCCTTCGCGAAGGGCCGTTTTCCCCCGGAGAACTGCCTCGCGGTAGCCCTGTTCTGGAAGTGGAACGAGTATGCAGTGTTAGCGTTCAGCTATTGTGAAGGCTCGCTTTGGCCCAGGGCAAACGAAGCGCCGGGGGAATCTTAGCAGAGCCCGGCGCCTTTCCACGGTTCAAAGCGTGGAACAGCAGACTCTTTTGCAAAGAAGAGAGCGCACAGGCAACAGCAGCCCGCACGTTTCTCAGTGAAAGGGAGAACTCCCTGACTTCATCCAGTCCTCTGAGCAAAGCAGGCAGAGGGAGAGAAACTTTCTTTCCTTCCTCTTTCCTGCAACGAATTCCTCCTTTGCTCTTGCAAACGCAAGGCTTCTTCTGAAAAACTACGTCGCGGTGCAGGGATCCTTCCAGAGGAGCAACGGCATAGTTTTAGCTGGAAGGGCTTGGCAGAGCAGCCGGGGAGAAAAGGCCTCTTGCGATTCTCTTTTCTTTCTGCCTGAATGCGGTCAATTGGCACTTGCCAAAGCAAGGTTTCCCAGCACAAACTACAAAGCAGCAGCTCTCTCCTGGCAGAGGAAATCCCATGCAGTGTTGCCCTGGCGAGATAGTGTTGCTACAGCGAGGCTCAGGGAAAACAGACTGCCTAGAGAAATCCTAGCAAAGCCCTGTGTTTCCCCACAGGAATGTATGTCAGTTTCAGTTCTTTGCCAGCAACGGAGCTCAGAGGCACCGTCAGATTTTGTGTATCTCAGTGAGAGAAAGAACACTGTCAGTTCCCCCGTTCCTCTGACGAAAGCGCTTAGAGGGAGAAAAGCGTCCTTTGCTTTCGCTTTCCCGCAGTGAGCTCGGCAGATCTGCCCTTCGCGAAGGGCCGTTTTCCCCCGGAGAACTGCCTCGCGGTAGCCCTGTTCTGGAAGTGGAACGAGTATGCAGTGTTAGCGTTCAGCTATTGTGAAGGCTCGCTTTGGCCCAGGGCAAACGAAGCGCCGGGGGAAATCTTAGCAGAGCCCGGCGCCTTTCCACGGTTCAAAGCGTGGAACAGCAGACTCTTTTGCAAAGAAGAGAGCGCACAGGCAACAGCAGCCCGCACGTTTCTCAGTGAAAGGGAGAACTCCCTGACTTCATCCAGTCCTCTGAGCAAAGCAGGCAGAGGGAGAGAAACTTTCTTTCCTTCCTCTTTCCTGCAACGAATTCCTCCTTTGCTCTTGCAAACGCAAGGCTTCTTCTGAAAAACTACGTCGCGGTGCAGGGATCCTTCCAGAGGAGCAACGGCATAGTTTTAGCTGGAAGGGCTTGGCAGAGCAGCCGGGGAGAAAAGGCCTCCTGGGATTCTCTTTTCTTTCTGCCTGAATGCGGTCAATTGGCACTTGCCAAAGCAAGGTTTCCCAGCACAAACTACAAAGCAGCAGCTCTCTCCTGGCAGAGGAAATCCCATGCAGTGTTGCCCTGGCGAGATAGTGTTGCTACAGCGAGGCTCAGGGAAAACAGACTGCCTAGAGAAATCCCAGCAAAGCCCTGTGTTTCCCCACAGGAATGTATGTCAGTTTCAGTTCTTTGCCAGCAACGGAGCTCACAGGCAACGTCAGATTGTGTGTATCTCAGTGAGAGAAAGAACACTGTCAGTTCCCCCGTTCCTCTGACGAAAGCGCTTAGAGGGAGAAAAGCGTCCTTTGCTTTCGCTTTCCCGCAGTGAGCTCGGCAGATCTGCCCTTCGCGAAGGGCCGTTTTCCCCCGGAGAACTGCCTCGCGGTAGCCCTGTTCTGGAAGTGGAACGAGTATGCAGTGTTAGCGTTCAGCTATTGTGAAGGCTCGCTTTGGCCCAGGGCAAACGAAGCGCCGGGGGAATCTTAGCAGAGCCCGGCGCCTTTCCACGGTTCAAAGCGTGGAACAGCAGACTCTTTTGCAAAGAAGAGAGCGCACAGGCAACAGCAGCCCGCACGTTTCTCAGTGAAAGGGAGAACTCCCTGACTTCATCCAGTCCTCTGAGCAAAGCAGGCAGAGGGAGAGAAACTTTCTTTCCTTCCTCTTTCCTGCAACGAATTCCTCCTTTGCTCTTGCAAACGCAAGGCTTCTTCTGAAAAACTACGTCGCGGTGCAGGGATCCTTCCAGAGGAGCAACGGCATAGTTTTAGCTGGAAGGGCTTGGCAGAGCAGCCGGGGAGAAAAGGCCTCCTGCGATTCTCTTTTCTTTCCGCCTGAATGCGGTCAATTGGCACTTGCCAAAGCAAGGTTTCCCAGCACAAACTACAAAGCAGCAGCTCTCTCCTGGCAGAGGAAATCCCATGCAGTGTTGCCCTGGCGAGATAGTGTTGCTACAGCGAGGCCCAGGGAAAACAGACTGCCTAGAGAAATCCTAGCAAAGCCCTGTGTTTCCCCACAGGAATGTATGTCAGTTTCAGTTCTTTGCCAGCAACGGAGCTCAGACGCAACATCAGATTGTGTGTATCCCAGTGAGAGAAAGAACACTGTGACTTCCCCCGTTCCTCTGACGAAAGCGCTTAGAGGGAGAAAAGCGTCCTTTGCTTTCGCTTTCCCGCAGTGAGCTCGGCAGATCTGCCCTTCGCGAAGGGCCGTTTTCCCCCGGAGAACTGCCTCGCGGTAGCCCTGTTCTGGAAGTGGAACGAGTATGCAGTGTTAGCGTTCAGCTATTGTGAAGGCTCGCTTTGGCCCAGGGCAAACGAAGCGCCGGGGGAAATCTTAGCAGAGCCCGGCGCCTTTCCACGGTTCAAAGCGTGGAACAGCAGACTCTTTTGCAAAGAAGAGAGCGCACAGGCAACAGCAGCCCGCACGTTTCTCAGTGAAAGGGAGAACTCCCTGACTTCATCCAGTCCTCTGAGCAAAGCAGGCAGAGGGAGAGAAACTTTCTTTCCTTCCTCTTTCCTGCAACGAATTCCTCCTTTGCTCTTGCAAACGCAAGGCTTCTTCTGAAAAACTACGTCGCGGTGCAGGGATCCTTCCAGAGGAGCAACGGCATAGTTTTAGCTGGAAGGGCTTGGCAGAGCAGCCGGGGAGAAAAGGCCTCCTGCGATTCTCTTTTCTTTCCGCCTGAATGCGGTCAATTGGCACTTGCCAAAGCAAGGTTTCCCAGCACAAACTACAAAGCAGCAGCTCTCTCCTGGCAGAGGAAATCCCATGCAGTGTTGCCCTGGCGAGATAGTGTTGCTACAGCGAGGCCCAGGGAAAACAGACTGCCTGGAGAAATCCTAGCAAAGCCCTGTGTTTCCCCACAGGAATGTATGTCAGTTTCAGTTCTTTGCCAGCAACGGAGCTCACAGGCAACGTCAGATTGTGTGTATCTCAGTGAGAGAAAGAACACTGTCAGTTCCCCCGTTCCTCTGACGAAAGCGCTTAGAGGGAGAAAAGCGTCCTTTGCTTTCGCTTTCCCGCAGTGAGCTCGGCAGATCTGCCCTTCGCGAAGGGCCGTTTTCCCCCGGAGAACTGCCTCGCGGTAGCCCTGTTCTGGAAGTGGAACGAGTATGCAGTGTTAGCGTTCAGCTATTGTGAAGGCTCGCTTTGGCCCAGGGCAAACGAAGCGCCGGGGGAATCTTAGCAGAGCCCGGCGCCTTTCCACGGTTCAAAGCGTGGAACAGCAGACTCTTTTGCAAAGAAGAGAGCGCACAGGCAACAGCAGCCCGCACGTTTCTCAGTGAAAGGGAGAACTCCCTGACTTCATCCAGTCCTCTGAGCAAAGCAGGCAGAGGGAGAGAAACTTTCTTTCCTTCCTCTTTCCTGCAACGAATTCCTCCTTTGCTCTTGCAAACGCAAGGCTTCTTCTGAAAAACTACGTCGCGGTGCAGGGATCCTTCCAGAGGAGCAACGGCATAGTTTTAGCTGGAAGGGCTTGGCAGAGCAGCCGGGGAGAAAAGGCCTCCTGCGATTCTCTTTTCTTTCCGCCTGAATGCGGTCAATTGGCACTTGCCAAAGCAAGGTTTCCCAGCACAAACTACAAAGCAGCAGCTCTCTCCTGGCAGAGGAAATCCCATGCAGTGTTGCCCTGGCGAGATAGTGTTGCTACAGCGAGGCCCAGGGAAAACAGACTGCCTAGAGAAATCCTAGCAAAGCCCTGTGTTTCCCCACAGGAATGTATGTCAGTTTCAGTTCTTTGCCAGCAACGGAGCTCAGAGGCAACATCAGATTGTGTGTATCTCAGTGAGAGAAAGAACACTGTGACTTCCCCCGTTCCTCTGACGAAAGCGGTTAGAGGGAGAAAAGCGTCCTTTGCTTTCGCTTTCCCGCAGTGAGCTCGGCAGATCTGCCCTTCGCGAAGGGCCGTTTTCCCCCGGAGAACTGCCTCGCGGTAGCCCTGTTCTGGAAGTGGAACGAGTATGCAGTGTTAGCGTTCAGCTATTGTGAAGGCTCGCTTTGGCCCAGGGCAAACGAAGCGCCGGGGGAAATCTTAGCAGAGCCCGGCGCCTTTCCACGGTTCAAAGCGTGGAACAGCAGACTCTTTTGCAAAGAAGAGAGCGCACAGGCAACAGCAGCCCGCACGTTTCTCAGTGAAAGGGAGAACTCCCTGACTTCATCCAGTCCTCTGAGCAAAGCAGGCAGAGGGAGAGAAACTTTCTTTCCTTCCTCTTTCCTGCAACGAATTCCTCCTTTGCTCTTGCAAACGCAAGGCTTCTTCTGAAAAACTACGTCGCGGTGCAGGGATCCTTCCAGAGGAGCAACGGCATAGTTTTAGCTGGAAGGGCTTGGCAGAGCAGCCGGGGAGAAAAGGCCTCCTGGGATTCTCTTTTCTTTCTGCCTGAATGCGGTCAATTGGCACTTGCCAAAGCAAGGTTTCCCAGCACAAACTACAAAGCAGCAGCTCTCTCCTGGCAGAGGAAATCCCATGCAGTGTTGCCCTGGCGAGATAGTGTTGCTACAGCGAGGCTCAGGGAAAACAGACTGCCTAGAGAAATCCTAGCAAAGCCCTGTGTTTCCCCACAGGAATGTATGTCAGTTTCAGTTCTTTGCCAGCAACGGAGCTCACAGGCAACGTCAGATTGTGTGTATCTCAGTGAGAGAAAGAACACTGTCAGTTCCCCCGTTCCTCTGACGAAAGCGCTTAGAGGGAGAAAAGCGTCCTTTGCTTTCGCTTTCCCGCAGTGAGCTCGGCAGATCTGCCCTTCGCGAAGGGCCGTTTTCCCCCGGAGAACTGCCTCGCGGTAGCCCTGTTCTGGAAGTGGAACGAGTATGCAGTGTTAGCGTTCAGCTATTGTGAAGGCTCGCTTTGGCCCAGGGCAAACGAAGCGCCGGGGGAATCTTAGCAGAGCCCGGCGCCTTTCCACGGTTCAAAGCGTGGAACAGCAGACTCTTTTGCAAAGAAGAGAGCGCACAGGCAACAGCAGCCCGCACGTTTCTCAGTGAAAGGGAGAACTCCCTGACTTCATCCAGTCCTCTGAGCAAAGCAGGCAGAGGGAGAGAAACTTTCTTTCCTTCCTCTTTCCTGCAACGAATTCCTCCTTTGCTCTTGCAAACGCAAGGCTTCTTCTGAAAAACTACGTCGCGGTGCAGGGATCCTTCCAGAGGAGCAACGGCATAGTTTTAGCTGGAAGGGCTTGGCAGAGCAGCCGGGGAGAAAAGGCCTCCTGCGATTCTCTTTTCTTTCCGCCTGAATGCGGTCAATTGGCACTTGCCAAAGCAAGGTTTCCCAGCACAAACTACAAAGCAGCAGCTCTCTCCTGGCAGAGGAAATCCCATGCAGTGTTGCCCTGGCGAGATAGTGTTGCTACAGCGAGGCCCAGGGAAAACAGACTGCCTAGAGAAATCCTAGCAAAGCCCTGTGTTTCCCCACAGGAATGTATGTCAGTTTCAGTTCTTTGCCAGCAACGGAGCTCAGAGGCAACATCAGATTGTGTGTATCTCAGTGAGAGAAAGAACACTGTGACTTCCCCCGTTCCTCTGACGAAAGCGGTTAGAGGGAGAAAAGCGTCCTTTGCTTTCGCTTTCCCGCAGTGAGCTCGGCAGATCTGCCCTTCGCGAAGGGCCGTTTTCCCCCGGAGAACTGCCTCGCGGTAGCCCTGTTCTGGAAGTGGAACGAGTATGCAGTGTTAGCGTTCAGCTATTGTGAAGGCTCGCTTTGGCCCAGGGCAAACGAAGCGCCGGGGGAAATCTTAGCAGAGCCCGGCGCCTTTCCACGGTTCAAAGCGTGGAACAGCAGACTCTTTTGCAAAGAAGAGAGCGCACAGGCAACAGCAGCCCGCACGTTTCTCAGTGAAAGGGAGAACTCCCTGACTTCATCCAGTCCTCTGAGCAAAGCAGGCAGAGGGAGAGAAACTTTCTTTCCTTCCTCTTTCCTGCAACGAATTCCTCCTTTGCTCTTGCAAACGCAAGGCTTCTTCTGAAAAACTACGTCGCGGTGCAGGGATCCTTCCAGAGGAGCAACGGCATAGTTTTAGCTGGAAGGGCTTGGCAGAGCAGCCGGGGAGAAAAGGCCTCCTGCGATTCTCTTTTCTTTCTGCCTGAATGCGGTCAATTGGCACTTGCCAAAGCAAGGTTTCCCAGCACAAACTACAAAGCAGCAGCTCTCTCCTGGCAGAGGAAATCCCATGCAGTGTTGCCCTGGCGAGATAGTGTTGCTACAGCGAGGCCCAGGGAAAACAGACTGCCTAGAGAAATCCTAGCAAAGCCCTGTGTTTCCCCACAGGAATGTATGTCAGTTTCAGTTCTTTGCCAGCAACGGAGCTCAGACGCAGCATCAGATTGTGTGTATCTCAGTGAGAGAAAGAACACTGTCAGTTCCCCCGTTCCTCTGACGAAAGCGGTTAGAGGGAGAAAAGCGTCCTTTGCTTTCGCTTTCCCGCAGTGAGCTCGGCAGATCTGCCCTTCGCGAAGGGCCGTTTTCCCCCGGAGAACTGCCTCGCGGTAGCCCTGTTCTGGAAGTGGAACGAGTATGCAGTGTTAGCGTTCAGCTATTGTGAAGGCTCGCTTTGGCCCAGGGCAAACGAAGCGCCGGGGGAAATCTTAGCAGAGCCCGGCGCCTTTCCACGGTTCAAAGCGTGGAACAGCAGACTCTTTTGCAAAGAAGAGAGCGCACAGGCAACAGCAGCCCGCACGTTTCTCAGTGAAAGGGAGAACTCCCTGACTTCATCCAGTCCTCTGAGCAAAGCAGGCAGAGGGAGAGAAACTTTCTTTCCTTCCTCTTTCCTGCAACGAATTCCTCCTTTGCTCTTGCAAACGCAAGGCTTCTTCTGAAAAACTACGTCGCGGTGCAGGGATCCTTCCAGAGGAGCAACGGCATAGTTTTAGCTGGAAGGGTTTGGCAGAGCAGCCGGCGAGAAAAGGCCTCCTGGGATTCTCTTTTCTTTCTGCCTGAATGCGGTCAATTGGCACTTGCCAAAGCAAGGTTTCCCAGCACAAACTACAAAGCAGCAGCTCTCTCCTGGCAGAGGAAATCCCATGCAGTGTTGCCCTGGCGAGATAGTGTTGCTACAGCGAGGCTCAGGGAAAACAGACTGCCTAGAGAAATCCTAGCAAAGCCCTGTGTTTCCCCACAGGAATGTATGTCAGTTTCAGTTCTTTGCCAGCAACGGAGCTCACAGGCAACGTCAGATTGTGTGTATCTCAGTTAGAGAAAGAACACTGTCAGTTCCCCCGTTCCTCTGACGAAAGCGCTTAGAGGGAGAAAAGCGTCCTTTGCTTTCGCTTTCCCGCAGTGAGCTCGGCAGATCTGCCCTTCGCGAAGGGCCGTTTTCCCCCGGAGAACTGCCTCGCGGTAGCCCTGTTCTGGAAGTGGAACGAGTATGCAGTGTTAGCGTTCAGCTATTGTGAAGGCTCGCTTTGGCCCAGGGCAAACGAAGCGCCGGGGGAATCTTAGCAGAGCCCGGCGCCTTTCCACGGTTCAAAGCGTGGAACAGCAGACTCTTTTGCAAAGAAGAGAGCGCACAGGCAACAGCAGCCCGCACGTTTCTCAGTGAAAGGGAGAACTCCCTGACTTCATCCAGTCCTCTGAGCAAAGCAGGCAGAGGGAGAGAAACTTTCTTTCCTTCCTCTTTCCTGCAACGAATTCCTCCTTTGCTCTTGCAAACGCAAGGCTTCTTCTGAAAAACTACGTCGCGGTGCAGGGATCCTTCCAGAGGAGCAACGGCATAGTTTTAGCTGGAAGGGCTTGGCAGAGCAGCCGGGGAGAAAAGGCCTCCTGCGATTCTCTTTTCTTTCCGCCTGAATGCGGTCAATTGGCACTTGCCAAAGCAAGGTTTCCCAGCACAAACTACAAAGCAGCAGCTCTCTCCTGGCAGAGGAAATCCCATGCAGTGTTGCCCTGGCGAGATAGTGTTGCTACAGCGAGGCTCAGGGAAAACAGACTGCCTAGAGAAATCCTAGCAAAGCCCTGTGTTTCCCCACAGGAATGTATGTCAGTTTCAGTTCTTTGCCAGCAACGGAGCTCACAGGCAACGTCAGATTGTGTGTATCTCAGTTAGAGAAAGAACACTGTCAGTTCCCCCGTTCCTCTGACGAAAGCGCTTAGAGGGAGAAAAGCGTCCTTTGCTTTCGCTTTCCCGCAGTGAGCTCGGCAGATCTGCCCTTCGCGAAGGGCCGTTTTCCCCCGGAGAACTGCCTCGCGGTAGCCCTGTTCTGGAAGTGGAACGAGTATGCAGTGTTAGCGTTCAGCTATTGTGAAGGCTCGCTTTGGCCCAGGGCAAACGAAGCGCCGGGGGAATCTTAGCAGAGCCCGGCGCCTTTCCACGGTTCAAAGCGTGGAACAGCAGACTCTTTTGCAAAGAAGAGAGCGCACAGGCAACAGCAGCCCGCACGTTTCTCAGTGAAAGGGAGAACTCCCTGACTTCATCCAGTCCTCTGAGCAAAGCAGGCAGAGGGAGAGAAACTTTCTTTCCTTCCTCTTTCCTGCAACGAATTCCTCCTTTGCTCTTGCAAACGCAAGGCTTCTTCTGAAAAACTACGTCGCGGTGCAGGGATCCTTCCAGAGGAGCAACGGCATAGTTTTAGCTGGAAGGGCTTGGCAGAGCAGCCGGGGAGAAAAGGCCTCCTGCGATTCTCTTTTCTTTCCGCCTGAATGCGGTCAATTGGCACTTGCCAAAGCAAGGTTTCCCAGCACAAACTACAAAGCAGCAGCTCTCTCCTGGCAGAGGAAATCCCATGCAGTGTTGCCCTGGCGAGATAGTGTTGCTACAGCGAGGCCCAGGGAAAACAGACTGCCTAGAGAAATCCTAGCAAAGCCCTGTGTTTCCCCACAGGAATGTATGTCAGTTTCAGTTCTTTGCCAGCAACGGAGCTCAGAGGCAACATCAGATTGTGTGTATCTCAGTGAGAGAAAGAACACTGTCAGTTCCCCCGTTCCTCTGACGAAAGCGGTTAGAGGGAGAAAAGCGTCCTTTGCTTTCGCTTTCCCGCAGTGAGCTCGGCAGATCTGCCCTTCGCGAAGGGCCGTTTTACCCCGGAGAACTGCCTCGCGGTTGCCCTGTTCTGGAAGTGGAACGAGTATGCAGTGTTAGCGTTCAGCTATTGTGAAGGCTCGCTTTGGCCCAGGGCAAACGAAGCGCCGGGGGAAATCTTAGCAGAGCCCGGCGCCTTTCCACGGTTCAAAGCGTGGAACAGCAGACTCTTTTGCAAAGAAGAGAGCGCACAGGCAACAGCAGCCCGCACGTTTCTCAGTGAAAGGGAGAACTCCCTGACTTCATCCAGTCCTCTGAGCAAAGCAGGCAGAGGGAGAGAAACTTTCTTTCCTTCCTCTTTCCTGCAACGAATTCCTCCTTTGCTCTTGCAAACGCAAGGCTTCTTCTGAAAAACTACGTCGCGGTGCAGGGATCCTTCCAGAGGAGCAACGGCATAGTTTTAGCTGGAAGGGCTTGGCAGAGCAGCCGGGGAGAAAAGGCCTCCTGGGATTCTCTTTTCTTTCTGCCTGAATGCGGTCAATTGGCACTTGCCAAAGCAAGGTTTCCCAGCACAAACTACAAAGCAGCAGCTCTCTCCTGGCAGAGGAAATCCCATGCAGTGTTGCCCTGGCGAGATAGTGTTGCTACAGCGAGGCTCAGGGAAAACAGACTGCCTAGAGAAATCCTAGCAAAGCCCTGTGTTTCCCCACAGGAATGTATGTCAGTTTCAGTTCTTTGCCAGCAACGGAGCTCACAGGCAACGTCAGATTGTGTGTATCTCAGTGAGAGAAAGAACACTGTCAGTTCCCCCGTTCCTCTGACGAAAGCGGTTAGAGGGAGAAAAGCGTCCTTTGCTTTCGCTTTCCCGCAGTGAGCTCGGCAGATCTGCCCTTCGCGAAGGGCCGTTTTCCCCCGGAGAACTGCCTCGCGGTAGCCCTGTTCTGGAAGTGGAACGAGTATGCAGTGTTAGCGTTCAGCTATTGTGAAGGCTCGCTTTGGCCCAGGGCAAACGAAGCGCCGGGGGAAATCTTAGCAGAGCCCGGCGCCTTTCCACGGTTCAAAGCGTGGAACAGCAGACTCTTTTGCAAAGAAGAGAGCGCACAGGCAACAGCAGCCCGCACGTTTCTCAGTGAAAGGGAGAACTCCCTGACTTCATCCAGTCCTCTGAGCAAAGCAGGCAGAGGGAGAGAAACTTTCTTTCCTTCCTCTTTCCTGCAACGAATTCCTCCTTTGCTCTTGCAAACGCAAGGCTTCTTCTGAAAAACTACGTCGCGGTGCAGGGATCCTTCCAGAGGAGCAACGGCATAGTTTTAGCTGGAAGGGCTTGGCAGAGCAGCCGGGGAGAAAAGGCCTCCTGGGATTCTCTTTTCTTTCTGCCTGAATGCGGTCAATTGGCACTTGCCAAAGCAAGGTTTCCCAGCACAAACTACAAAGCAGCAGCTCTCTCCTGGCAGAGGAAATCCCATGCAGTGTTGCCCTGGCGAGATAGTGTTGCTACAGCGAGGCTCAGGGAAAACAGACTGCCTAGAGAAATCCTAGCAAAGCCCTGTGTTTCCCCACAGGAATGTATGTCAGTTTCAGTTCTTTGCCAGCAACGGAGCTCACAGGCAACGTCAGATTGTGTGTATCTCAGTGAGAGAAAGAACACTGTGACTTCCCCCGTTCCTCTGACGAAAGCGCTTAGAGGGAGAAAAGCGTCCTTTGCTTTCGCTTTCCCGCAGTGAGCTCGGCAGATCTGCCCTTCGCGAAGGGCCGTTTTCCCCCGGAGAACTGCCTCGCGGTAGCCCTGTTCTGGAAGTGGAACGAGTATGCAGTGTTAGCGTTCAGCTATTGTGAAGGCTCGCTTTGGCCCAGGGCAAACGAAGCGCCGGGGGAAATCTTAGCAGAGCCCGGCGCCTTTCCACGGTTCAAAGCGTGGAACAGCAGACTCTTTTGCAAAGAAGAGAGCGCCCAGGCAACAGCAGCCCGCACGTTTCTCAGTGAAAGGGAGAACTCCCTGACTTCATCCAGTCCTCTGAGCAAAGCAGGCAGAGGGAGAGAAACTTTCTTTCCTTCCTCTTTCCTGCAACGAATTCCTCCTTTGCTCTTGCAAACGCAAGGCTTCTTCTGAAAAACTACGTCGCGGTGCAGGGATCCTTCCAGAGGAGCAACGGCATAGTTTTAGCTGGAAGGGCTTGGCAGAGCAGCCGGGGAGAAAAGGCCTCTTGCCATTCTCTTTTCTTTCTGCCTGAATGCGGTCAATTGGCACTTGCCAAAGCAAGGTTTCCCAGCACAAACTACAAAGCAGCAGCTCTCTCCTGGCAGAGGAAATCCCATGCAGTGTTGCCCTGGCGAGATAGTGTTGCTACAGCGAGGCTCAGGGAAAACAGACTGCCTAGAGAAATCCTAGCAAAGCCCTGTGTTTCCCCACAGGAATGTATGTCAGTTTCAGTTCTTTGCCAGCAACGGAGCTCAGACGCAACGTCAGATTGTGTGTATCTCAGTGAGAGAAAGAACACTGTCAGTTCCCCCGTTCCTCTGACGAAAGCGGTTAGAGGGAGAAAAGCGTCCTTTGCTTTCGCTTTCCCGCAGTGAGCTCGGCAGATCTGCCCTTCGCGAAGGGCCGTTTTCCCCCGGAGAACTGCCTCGCGGTAGCCCTGTTCTGGAAGTGGAACGAGTATGCAGTGTTAGCGTTCAGCTATTGTGAAGGCTCGCTTTGGCCCAGGGCAAACGAAGCGCCGGGGGAAATCTTAGCAGAGCCCGGCGCCTTTCCACGGTTCAAAGCGTGGAACAGCAGACTCTTTTGCAAAGAAGAGAGCGCACAGGCAACAGCAGCCCGCACGTTTCTCAGTGAAAGGGAGAACTCCCTGACTTCATCCAGTCCTCTGAGCAAAGCAGGCAGAGGGAGAGAAACTTTCTTTCCTTCCTCTTTCCTGCAACGAATTCCTCCTTTGCTCTTGCAAACGCAAGGCTTCTTCTGAAAAACTACGTCGCGGTGCAGGGATCCTTCCAGAGGAGCAACGGCATAGTTTTAGCTGGAAGGGCTTGGCAGAGCAGCCGGGGAGAAAAGGCCTCCTGCGATTCTCTTTTCTTTCTGCCTGAATGCGGTCAATTGGCACTTGCCAAAGCAAGGTTTCCCAGCACAAACTACAAAGCAGCAGCTCTCTCCTGGCAGAGGAAATCCCATGCAGTGTTGCCCTGGCGAGATAGTGTTGCTACAGCGAGGCCCAGGGAAAACAGACTGCCTAGAGAAATCCTAGCAAAGCCCTGTGTTTCCCCACAGGAATGTATGTCAGTTTCAGTTCTTTGCCAGCAACGGAGCTCAGAGGCAACGTCAGATTGTGTGTATCTCAGTGAGAGAAAGAACACTGTCAGTTCCCCCGTTCCTCTGACGAAAGCGCTTAGAGGGAGAAAAGCGTCCTTTGCTTTCGCTTTCCCGCAGTGAGCTCGGCAGATCTGCCCTTCGCGAAGGGCCGTTTTCCCCCGGAGAACTGCCTCGCGGTAGCCCTGTTCTGGAAGTGGAACGAGTATGCAGTGTTAGCGTTCAGCTATTGTGAAGGCTCGCTTTGGCCCAGGGCAAACGAAGCGCCGGGGGAAATCTTAGCAGAGCCCGGCGCCTTTCCACGGTTCAAAGCGTGGAACAGCAGACTCTTTTGCAAAGAAGAGAGCGCACAGGCAACAGCAGCCCGCACGTTTCTCAGTGAAAGGGAGAACTCCCTGACTTCATCCAGTCCTCTGAGCAAAGCAGGCAGAGGGAGAGAAACTTTCTTTCCTTCCTCTTTCCTGCAACGAATTCCTCCTTTGCTCTTGCAAACGCAAGGCTTCTTCTGAAAAACTACGTCGCGGTGCAGGGATCCTTCCAGAGGAGCAACGGCATAGTTTTAGCTGGAAGGGCTTGGCAGAGCAGCCGGGGAGAAAAGGCCTCCTGCGATTCTCTTTTCTTTCCGCCTGAATGCGGTCAATTGGCACTTGCCAAAGCAAGGTTTCCCAGCACAAACTACAAAGCAGCAGCTCTCTCCTGGCAGAGGAAATCCCATGCAGTGTTGCCCTGGCGAGATAGTGTTGCTACAGCGAGGCCCAGGGAAAACAGACTGCCTAGAGAAATCCTAGCAAAGCCCTGTGTTTCCCCACAGGAATGTATGTCAGTTTCAGTTCTTTGCCAGCAACGGAGCTCAGAGGCAACATCAGATTGTGTGTATCTCAGTGAGAGAAAGAACACTGTGACTTCCCCCGTTCCTCTGACGAAAGCGGTTAGAGGGAGAAAAGCGTCCTTTGCTTTCGCTTTCCCGCAGTGAGCTCGGCAGATCTGCCCTTCGCGAAGGGCCGTTTTCCCCCGGAGAACTGCCTCGCGGTAGCCCTGTTCTGGAAGTGGAACGAGTATGCAGTGTTAGCGTTCAGCTATTGTGAAGGCTCGCTTTGGCCCAGGGCAAACGAAGCGCCGGGGGAAGTCTTAGCAGAGCCCAGCGCCTTTCCACGGTTCAAAGCGTGGAACAGCAGACTCTTTTGCAAAGAAGAGAGCGCACAGGCAACAGCAGCCCGCACGTTTCTCAGTGAAAGGGAGAACTCCCTGACTTCATCCAGTCCTCTGAGCAAAGCAGGCAGAGGGAGAGAAACTTTCTTTCCTTCCTCTTTCCTGCAACGAATTCCTCCTTTGCTCTTGCAAACGCAAGGCTTCTTCTGAAAAACTACGTCGCGGTGCAGGGATCCTTCCAGAGGAGCAACGGCATAGTTTTAGCTGGAAGGGCTTGGCAGAGCAGCCGGGGAGAAAAGGCCTCCTGCGATTCTCTTTTCTTTCTGCCTGAATGCGGTCAATTGGCACTTGCCAAAGCAAGGTTTCCCAGCACAAACTACAAAGCAGCAGCTCTCTCCTGGCAGAGGAAATCCCATGCAGTGTTGCCCTGGCGAGATAGTGTTGCTACAGCGAGGCTCAGGGAAAACAGACTGCCTAGAGAAATCCTAGCAAAGCCCTGTGTTTCCCCACAGGAATGTATGTCAGTTTCAGTTCTTTGCCAGCAACGGAGCTCACAGGCAACGTCAGATTGTGTGTATCTCAGTGAGAGAAAGAACACTGTCAGTTCCCCCGTTCCTCTGACGAAAGCGGTTAGAGGGAGAAAAGCGTCCTTTGCTTTCGCTTTCCCGCAGTGAGCTCGGCAGATCTGCCCTTCGCGAAGGGCCGTTTTCCCCCGGAGAACTGCCTCGCGGTAGCCCTGTTCTGGAAGTGGAACGCGTATGCAGTGTTAGCGTTCAGCTATTGTGAAGGCTCGCTTTGGCCCAGGGCAAACGAAGCGCCGGGGGAATCTTAGCAGAGCCCGGCGCCTTTCCACGGTTCAAAGCGTGGAACAGCAGACTCTTTTGCAAAGAAGAGAGCGCACAGGCAACAGCAGCCCGCACGTTTCTCAGTGAAAGGGAGAACTCCCTGACTTCATCCAGTCCTCTGAGCAAAGCAGGCAGAGGGAGAGAAACTTTCTTTCCTTCCTCTTTCCTGCAACGAATTCCTCCTTTGCTCTTGCAAACGCAAGGCTTCTTCTGAAAAACTACGTCGCGGTGCAGGGATCCTTCCAGAGGAGCAACGGCATAGTTTTAGCTGGAAGGGCTTGGCAGAGCAGCCGGGGAGAAAAGGCCTCCTGCGATTCTCTTTTCTTTCTGCCTGAATGCGGTCAATTGGCACTTGCCAAAGCAAGGTTTCCCAGCACAAACTACAAAGCAGCAGCTCTCTCCTGGCAGAGGAAATCCCATGCAGTGTTGCCCTGGCGAGATAGTGTTGCTACAGCGAGGCCCAGGGAAAACAGACTGCCTAGAGAAATCCTAGCAAAGCCCTGTGTTTCCCCACAGGAATGTATGTCAGTTTCAGTTCTTTGCCAGCAACGGAGCTCAGAGGCAACATCAGATTGTGTGTATCTCAGTGAGAGAAAGAACACTGTGACTTCCCCCGTTCCTCTGACGAAAGCGGTTAGAGGGAGAAAAGCGTCCTTTGCTTTCGCTTTCCCGCAGTGAGCTCGGCAGATCTGCCCTTCGCGAAGGGCCGTTTTCCCCCGGAGAACTGCCTCGCGGTAGCCCTGTTCTGGAAGTGGAACGAGTATGCAGTGTTAGCGTTCAGCTATTGTGAAGGCTCGCTTTGGCCCAGGGCAAACGAAGCGCCGGGGGAAATCTTAGCAGAGCCCGGCGCCTTTCCACGGTTCAAAGCGTGGAACAGCAGACTCTTTTGCAAAGAAGAGAGCGCACAGGCAACAGCAGCCTGCACGTTTCTCAGTGAAAGGGAGAACTCCCTGACTTCATCCAGTCCTCTGAGCAAAGCAGGCAGAGGGAGAGAAACTTTCTTTCCTTCCTCTTTCCTGCAACGAATTCCTCCTTTGCTCTTGCAAACGCAAGGCTTCTTCTGAAAAACTACGTCGCGGTGCAGGGATCCTTCCAGAGGAGCAACGGCATAGTTTTAGCTGGAAGGGCTTGGCAGAGCAGCCGGGGAGAAAAGGCCTCCTGGGATTCTCTTTTCTTTCTGCCTGAATGCGGTCAATTGGCACTTGCCAAAGCAAGGTTTCCCAGCACAAACTACAAAGCAGCAGCTCTCTCCTGGCAGAGGAAATCCCATGCAGTGTTGCCCTGGCGAGATAGTGTTGCTACAGCGAGGCCCAGGGAAAACAGACTGCCTAGAGAAATCCTAGCAAAGCCCTGTGTTTCCCCACAGGAATGTATGTCAGTTTCAGTTCTTTGCCAGCAACGGAGCTCAGAGGCAACGTCAGATTGTGTGTATCTCAGTGAGAGAAAGAACACTGTCAGTTCCCCCGTTCCTCTGACGAAAGCGCTTAGAGGGAGAAAAGCGTCCTTTGCTTTCGCTTTCCCGCAGTGAGCTCGGCAGATCTGCCCTTCGCGAAGGGCCGTTTTCCCCCGGAGAACTGCCTCGCGGTAGCCCTGTTCTGGAAGTGGAACGAGTATGCAGTGTTAGCGTTCAGCTATTGTGAAGGCTCGCTTTGGCCCAGGGCAAACGAAGCGCCGGGGGAAATCTTAGCAGAGCCCGGCGCCTTTCCACGGTTCAAAGCGTGGAACAGCAGACTCTTTTGCAAAGAAGAGAGCGCACAGGCAACAGCAGCCCGCACGTTTCTCAGTGAAAGGGAGAACTCCCTGACTTCATCCAGTCCTCTGAGCAAAGCAGGCAGAGGGAGAGAAACTTTCTTTCCTTCCTCTTTCCTGCAACGAATTCCTCCTTTGCTCTTGCAAACGCAAGGCTTCTTCTGAAAAACTACGTCGCGGTGCAGGGATCCTTCCAGAGGAGCAACGGCATAGTTTTAGCTGGAAGGGCTTGGCAGAGCAGCCGGGGAGAAAAGGCCTCCTGCGATTCTCTTTTCTTTCCGCCTGAATGCGGTCAATTGGCACTTGCCAAATCAAGGTTTCCCAGCACAAACTACAAAGCAGCAGCTCTCTCCTGGCAGAGGAAATCCCATGCAGTGTTGCCCTGGCGAGATAGTGTTGCTACAGCGAGGCCCAGGGAAAACAGACTGCCTAGAGAAATCCTAGCAAAGCCCTGTGTTTCCCCACAGGAATGTATGTCAGTTTCAGTTCTTTGCCAGCAACGGAGCTCAGAGGCAACATCAGATTGTGTGTATCTCAGTGAGAGAAAGAACACTGTCAGTTCCCCCGTTCCTCTGACGAAAGCGGTTAGAGGGAGAAAAGCGTCCTTTGCTTTCGCTTTCCCGCAGTGAGCTCGGCAGATCTGCCCTTCGCGAAGGGCCGTTTTCCCCCGGAGAACTGCCTCGCGGTAGCCCTGTTCTGGAAGTGGAACGAGTATGCAGTGTTAGCGTTCAGCTATTGTGAAGGCTCGCTTTGGCCCAGGGCAAACGAAGCGCCGGGGGAAATCTTAGCAGAGCCCGGCGCCTTTCCACGGTTCAAAGCGTGGAACAGCAGACTCTTTTGCAAAGAAGAGAGCGCACAGGCAACAGCAGCCCGCACGTTTCTCAGTGAAAGGGAGAACTCCCTGACTTCATCCAGTCCTCTGAGCAAAGCAGGCAGAGGGAGAGAAACTTTCTTTCCTTCCTCTTTCCTGCAACGAATTCCTCCTTTGCTCTTGCAAACGCAAGGCTTCTTCTGAAAAACTACGTCGCGGTGCAGGGATCCTTCCAGAGGAGCAACGGCATAGTTTTAGCTGGAAGGGCTTGGCAGAGCAGCCGGGGAGAAAAGGCCTCCTGGGATTCTCTTTTCTTTCTGCCTGAATGCGGTCAATTGGCACTTGCCAAAGCAAGGTTTCCCAGCACAAACTACAAAGCAGCAGCTCTCTCCTGGCAGAGGAAATCCCATGCAGTGTTGCCCTGGCGAGATAGTGTTGCTACAGCGAGGCTCAGGGAAAACAGACTGCCTAGAGAAATCCTAGCAAAGCCCTGTGTTTCCCCACAGGAATGTATGTCAGTTTCAGTTCTTTGCCAGCAACGGAGCTCACAGGCAACGTCAGATTGTGTGTATCTCCGTGAGAGAAAGAACACTGTGACTTCCCCCGTTCCTCTGACGAAAGCGCTTAGAGGGAGAAAAGCGTCCTTTGCTTTCGCTTTCCCGCAGTGAGCTCGGCAGATCTGCCCTTCGCGAAGGGCCGTTTTCCCCCGGAGAACTGCCTCGCGGTAGCCCTGTTCTGGAAGTGGAACGAGTATGCAGTGTTAGCGTTCAGCTATTGTGAAGGCTCGCTTTGGCCCAGGGCAAACGAAGCGCCGGGGGAATCTTAGCAGAGCCCGGCGCCTTTCCACGGTTCAAAGCGTGGAACAGCAGACTCTTTTGCAAAGAAGAGAGCGCACAGGCAACAGCAGCCCGCACGTTTCTCAGAGAAAGGGAGAACTCCCTGACTTCATCCAGTCCTCTGAGCAAAGCAGGCAGAGGGAGAGAAACTTTCTTTCCTTCCTCTTTCCTGCAACGAATTCCTCCTTTGCTCTTGCAAACGCAAGGCTTCTTCTGAAAAACTACGTCGCGGTGCAGGGATCCTTCCAGAGGAGCAACGGCATAGTTTTAGCTGGAAGGGCTTGGCAGAGCAGCCGGGGAGAAAAGGCCTCCTGGGATTCTCTTTTCTTTCCGCCTGAATGCGGTCAATTGGCACTTGCCAAAGCAAGGTTTCCCAGCACAAACTACAAAGCAGCAGCTCTCTCCTGGCAGAGGAAATCCCATGCAGTGTTGCCCTGGCGAGATAGTGTTGCTACAGCGAGGCTCAGGGAAAACAGACTGCCTAGAGAAATCCTAGCAAAGCCCTGTGTTTCCCCACAGGAATGTATGTCAGTTTCAGTTCTTTGCCAGCAACGGAGCTCACAGGCAACGTCAGATTGTGTGTATCTCAGTGAGAGAAAGAACACTGTCAGTTCCCCCGTTCCTCTGACGAAAGCGCTTAGAGGGAGAAAAGCGTCCTTTGCTTTCGCTTTCCCGCAGTGAGCTCGGCAGATCTGCCCTTCGCGAAGGGCCGTTTTCCCCCGGAGAACTGCCTCGCGGTAGCCCTGTTCTGGAAGTGGAACGAGTATGCAGTGTTAGCGTTCAGCTATTGTGAAGGCTCGCTTTGGCCCAGGGCAAACGAAGCGCCGGGGGAATCTTAGCAGAGCCCGGCGCCTTTCCACGGTTCAAAGCGTGGAACAGCAGACTCTTTTGCAAAGAAGAGAGCGCACAGGCAACAGCAGCCCGCACGTTTCTCAGTGAAAGGGAGAAGTCCCTGACTTCATCCAGTCCTCTGAGCAAAGCAGGCAGAGGGAGAGAAACTTTCTTTCCTTCCTCTTTCCTGCAACGAATTCCTCCTTTGCTCTTGCAAACGCAAGGCTTCTTCTGAAAAACTACGTCGCGGTGCAGGGATCCTTCCAGAGGAGCAACGGCATAGTTTTAGCTGGAAGGGCTTGGCAGAGCAGCCGGGGAGAAAAGGCCTCCTGCGATTCTCTTTTCTTTCTGCCTGAATGCGGTCAATTGGCACTTGCCAAAGCAAGGTTTCCCAGCACAAACTACAAAGCAGCAGCTCTCTCCTGGCAGAGGAAATCCCATGCAGTGTTGCCCTGGCGAGATAGTGTTGCTACAGCGAGGCCCAGGGAAAACAGACTGCCTAGAGAAATCCTACCAAAGCCCTGTGTTTCCCCACAGGAATGTATGTCAGTTTCAGTTCTTTGCCAGCAACGGAGCTCAGAGGCAACATCAGATTGTGTGTATCTCAGTGAGAGAAAGAACACTGTGACTTCCCCCATTCCTCTGACGAAAGCGGTTAGAGGGAGAAAAGCGTCCTTTGCTTTCGCTTTCCCGCAGTGAGCTCGGCAGATCTGCCCTTCGCGAAGGGCCGTTTTCCCCCGGAGAACTGCCTCGCGGTAGCCCTGTTCTGGAAGTGGAACGAGTATGCAGTGTTAGCGTTCAGCTATTGTGAAGGCTCGCTTTGGCCCAGGGCAAACGAAGCGCCGGGGGAAATCTTAGCAGAGCCCGGCGCCTTTCCACGGTTCAAAGCGTGGAACAGCAGACTCTTTTGCAAAGAAGAGAGCGCACAGGCAACAGCAGCCTGCACGTTTCTCAGTGAAAGGGAGAACTCCCTGACTTCATCCAGTCCTCTGAGCAAAGCAGGCAGAGGGAGAGAAACTTTCTTTCCTTCCTCTTTCCTGCAACGAATTCCTCCTTTGCTCTTGCAAACGCAAGGCTTCTTCTGAAAAACTACGTCGCGGTGCAGGGATCCTTCCAGAGGAGCAACGGCATAGTTTTAGCTGGAAGGGCTTGGCAGAGCAGCCGGGGAGAAAAGGCCTCTTGCGATTCTCTTTTCTTTCTGCCTGAATGCGGTCAATTGGCACTTGCCAAAGCAAGGTTTCCCAGCACAAACTACAAAGCAGCAGCTCTCTCCTGGCAGAGGAAATCCCATGCAGTGTTGCCCTGGCGAGATAGTGTTGCTACAGCGAGGCCCAGGGAAAACAGACTGCCTAGAGAAATCCTAGCAAAGCCCTGTGTTTGCCCACAGGAATGTATGTCAGTTTCAGTTCTTTGCCAGCAACGGAGCTCAGACGCAACATCAGATTGTGTGTATCTCAGTGAGAGAAAGAACACTGTCAGTTCCCCCGTTCCTCTGACGAAAGCGCTTAGAGGGAGAAAAGCGTCCTTTGCTTTCGCTTTCCCGCAGTGAGCTCGGCAGATCTGCCCTTCGCGAAGGGCCGTTTTCCCCCGGAGAACTGCCTCGCGGTAGCCCTGTTCTGGAAGTGGAACGAGTATGCAGTGTTAGCGTTCAGCTATTGTGAAGGCTCGCTTTGGCCCAGGGCAAACGAAGCGCCGGGGGAAATCTTAGCAGAGCCCGGCGCCTTTCCACGGTTCAAAGCGTGGAACAGCAGACTCTTTTGCAAAGAAGAGAGCGCACAGGCAACAGCAGCCCGCACGTTTCTCAGTGAAAGGGAGAACTCCCTGACTTCATCCAGTCCTCTGAGCAAAGCAGGCAGAGGGAGAGAAACTTTCTTTCCTTCCTCTTTCCTGCAACGAATTCCTCCTTTGCTCTTGCAAACGCAAGGCTTCTTCTGAAAAACTACGTCGCGGTGCAGGGATCCTTCCAGAGGAGCAACGGCATAGTTTTAGCTGGAAGGGCTTGGCAGAGCAGCCGGGGAGAAAAGGCCTCCTGCGATTCTCTTTTCTTTCTGCCTGAATGCGGTCAATTGGCACTTGCCAAAGCAAGGTTTCCCAGCACAAACTACAAAGCAGCAGCTCTCTCCTGGCAGAGGAAATCCCATGCAGTGTTGCCCTGGCGAGATAGTGTTGCTACAGCGAGGCCCAGGGAAAACAGACTGCCTAGAGAAATCCTAGCAAAGCCCTGTGTTTCCCCACAGGAATGTATGTCAGTTTCAGTTCTTTGCCAGCAACGGAGCTCAGAGGCAACATCAGATTGTGTGTATCTCAGTGAGAGAAAGAACACTGTGACTTCCCCCGTTCCTCTGACGAAAGCGGTTAGAGGGAGAAAAGCGTCCTTTGCTTTCGCTTTCCCGCAGTGAGCTCGGCAGATCTGCCCTTCGCGAAGGGCCGTTTTCCCCCGGAGAACTGCCTCGCGGTAGCCCTGTTCTGGAAGTGGAACGAGTATGCAGTGTTAGCGTTCAGCTATTGTGAAGGCTCGCTTTGGCCCAGGGCAAACGAAGCGCCGGGGGAAATCTTAGCAGAGCCCGGCGCCTTTCCACGGTTCAAAGCGTGGAACAGCAGACTCTTTTGCAAAGAAGAGAGCGCACAGGCAACAGCAGCCCGCACGTTTCTCAGTGAAAGGGAGAACTCCCTGACTTCATCCAGTCCTCTGAGCAAAGCAGGCAGAGGGAGAGAAACTTTCTTTCCTTCCTCTTTCCTGCAACGAATTCCTCCTTTGCTCTTGCAAACGCAAGGCTTCTTCTGAAAAACTACGTCGCGGTGCAGGGATCCTTCCAGAGGAGCAACGGCATAGTTTTAGCTGGAAGGGCTTGGCAGAGCAGCCGGGGAGAAAAGGCCTCCTGCGATTCTCTTTTCTTTCCGCCTGAATGCGGTCAATTGGCACTTGCCAAAGCAAGGTTTCCCAGCACAAACTACAAAGCAGCAGCTCTCTCCTGGCAGAGGAAATCCCATGCAGTGTTGCCCTGGCGAGATAGTGTTGCTACAGCGAGGCCCAGGGAAAACAGACTGCCTAGAGAAATCCTAGCAAAGCCCTGTGTTTCCCCACAGGAATGTATGTCAGTTTCAGTTCTTTGCCAGCAACGGAGCTCAGAGGCAACATCAGATTGTGTGTATCTCAGTGAGAGAAAGAACACTGTCAGTTCCCCCGTTCCTCTGACGAAAGCGCTTAGAGGGAGAAAAGCGTCCTTTGCTTTCGCTTTCCCGCAGTGAGCTCGGCAGATCTGCCCTTCGCGAAGGGCCGTTTTCCCCCGGAGAACTGCCTCGCGGTAGCCCTGTTCTGGAAGTGGAACGAGTATGCAGTGTTAGCGTTCAGCTATTGTGAAGGCTCGCTTTGGCCCAGGGCAAACGAAGCGCCGGGGGAAATCTTAGCAGAGCCCGGCGCCTTTCCACGGTTCAAAGCGTGGAACAGCAGACTCTTTTGCAAAGAAGAGAGCGCACAGGCAACAGCAGCCCGCACGTTTCTCAGTGAAAGGGAGAACTCCCTGACTTCATCCAGTCCTCTGAGCAAAGCAGGCAGAGGGAGAGAAACTTTCTTTCCTTCCTCTTTCCTGCAACGAATTCCTCCTTTGCTCTTGCAAACGCAAGGCTTCTTCTGAAAAACTACGTCGCGGTGCAGGGATCCTTCCAGAGGAGCAACGGCATAGTTTTAGCTGGAAGGGCTTGGCAGAGCAGCCGGGGAGAAAAGGCCTCCTGGGATTCTCTTTTCTTTCTGCCTGAATGCGGTCAATTGGCACTTGCCAAAGCAAGGTTTCCCAGCACAAACTACAAAGCAGCAGCTCTCTCCTGGCAGAGGAAATCCCATGCAGTGTTGCCCTGGCGAGATAGTGTTGCTACAGCGAGGCTCAGGGAAAACAGACTGCCTAGAGAAATCCTAGCAAAGCCCTGTGTTTCCCCACAGGAATGTATGTCAGTTTCAGTTCTTTGCCAGCAACGGAGCTCACAGGCAACGTCAGATTGTGTGTATCTCAGTGAGAGAAAGAACACTGTCAGTTCCCCCGTTCCTCTGACGAAAGCGCTTAGAGGGAGAAAAGCGTCCTTTGCTTTCGCTTTCCCGCAGTGAGCTCGGCAGATCTGCCCTTCGCGAAGGGCCGTTTTCCCCCGGAGAACTGCCTCGCGGTAGCCCTGTTCTGGAAGTGGAACGAGTATGCAGTGTTAGCGTTCAGCTATTGTGAAGGCTCGCTTTGGCCCAGGGCAAACGAAGCGCCGGGGGAATCTTAGCAGAGCCCGGCGCCTTTCCACGGTTCAAAGCGTGGAACAGCAGACTCTTTTGCAAAGAAGAGAGCGCACAGGCAACAGCAGCCCGCACGTTTCTCAGTGAAAGGGAGAACTCCCTGACTTCATCCAGTCCTCTGAGCAAAGCAGGCAGAGGGAGAGAAACTTTCTTTCCTTCCTCTTTCCTGCAACGAATTCCTCCTTTGCTCTTGCAAACGCAAGGCTTCTTCTGAAAAACTACGTCGCGGTGCAGGGATCCTTCCAGAGGAGCAACGGCATAGTTTTAGCTGGAAGGGCTTGGCAGAGCAGCCGGGGAGAAAAGGCCTCTTGCCATTCTCTTTTCTTTCTGCCTGAATGCGGTCAATTGGCACTTGCCAAAGCAAGGTTTCCCAGCACAAACTACAAAGCAGCAGCTCTCTCCTGGCAGAGGAAATCCCATGCAGTGTTGCCCTGGCGAGATAGTGTTGCTACAGCGAGGCCCAGGGAAAACAGACTGCCTAGAGAAATCCTAGCAAAGCCCTGTGTTTCCCCACAGGAATGTATGTCAGTTTCAGTTCTTTGCCAGCAACGGAGCTCAGAGGCAACATCAGATTGTGTGTATCTCAGTGAGAGAAAGAACACTGTGACTTCCCCCGTTCCTCTGACGAAAGCGCTTAGAGGGAGAAAAGCGTCCTTTGCTTTGGCTTTCCCGCAGTGAGCTCGGCAGATCTGCCCTTCGCGAAGGGCCGTTTTCCCCCGGAGAACTGCCTCGCGGTAGCCCTGTTCTGGAAGTGGAACGAGTATGCAGTGTTAGCGTTCAGCTATTGTGAAGGCTCGCTTTGGCCCAGGGCAAACGAAGCGCCGGGGGAAATCTTAGCAGAGCCCGGCGCCTTTCCACGGTTCAAAGCGTGGAACAGCAGACTCTTTTGCAAAGAAGAGAGCGCACAGGCAACAGCAGCCCGCACGTTTCTCAGTGAAAGGGAGAACTCCCTGACTTCATCCAGTCCTCTGAGCAAAGCAGGCAGAGGGAGAGAAACTTTCTTTCCTTCCTCTTTCCTGCAACGAATTCCTCCTTTGCTCTTGCAAACGCAAGGCTTCTTCTGAAAAACTACGTCGCGGTGCAGGGATCCTTCCAGAGGAGCAACGGCATAGTTTTAGCTGGAAGGGCTTGGCAGAGCAGCCGGGGAGAAAAGGCCTCCTGCGATTCTCTTTTCTTTCCGCCTGAATGCGGTCAATTGGCACTTGCCAAAGCAAGGTTTCCCAGCACAAACTACAAAGCAGCAGCTCTCTCCTGGCAGAGGAAATCCCATGCAGTGTTGCCCTGGCGAGATAGTGTTGCTACAGCGAGGCCCAGGGAAAACAGACTGCCTAGAGAAATCCTAGCAAAGCCCTGTGTTTCCCCACAGGAATGTATGTCAGTTTCAGTTCTTTGCCAGCAACGGAGCTCACAGGCAACGTCAGATTGTGTGTATCTCAGTGAGAGAAAGAACACTGTCAGTTCCCCCGTTCCTCTGACGAAAGCGCTTAGAGGGAGAAAAGCGTCCTTTGCTTTCGCTTTCCCGCAGTGAGCTCGGCAGATCTGCCCTTCGCGAAGGGCCGTTTTCCCCCGGAGAACTGCCTCGCGGTAGCCCTGTTCTGGAAGTGGAATGAGTATGCAGTGTTAGCGTTCAGCTATTGTGAAGGCTCGCTTTGGCCCAGGGCAAACGAAGCGCCGGGGGAAATCTTAGCAGAGCCCGGCGCCTTTCCACGGTTCAAAGCGTGGAACAGCAGACTCTTTTGCAAAGAAGAGAGCGCACAGGCAACAGCAGCCCGCACGTTTCTCAGTGAAAGGGAGAACTCCCTGACTTCATCCAGTCCTCTGAGCAAAGCAGGCAGAGGGAGAGAAACTTTCTTTCCTTCCTCTTTCCTGCAACGAATTCCTCCTTTGCTCTTGCAAACGCAAGGCTTCTTCTGAAAAACTACGTCGCGGTGCAGGGATCCTTCCAGAGGAGCAACGGCATAGTTTTAGCTGGAAGGGCTTGGCAGAGCAGCCGGGGAGAAAAGGCCTCCTGCGATTCTCTTTTCTTTCTGCCTGAATGCGGTCAATTGGCACATGCCAAAGCAAGGTTTCCCAGCACAAACTACAAAGCAGCAGCTCTCTCCTGGCAGAGGAAATCCCATGCAGTGTTGCCCTGGCGAGATAGTGTTGCTACAGCGGGGCTCAGGGAAAACAGACTGCCTAGAGAAATCCTAGCAAAGCCCTGTGTTTCCCCACAGGAATGTATGTCAGTTTCAGTTCTTTGCCAGCAACGGAGCTCACAGGCAACGTCAGATTGTGTGTATCTCAGTGAGAGAAAGAACACTGTGACTTCCCCCGTTCCTCTGACGAAAGCGGTTAGAGGGAGAAAAGCGTCCTTTGCTTTCGCTTTTCCGCAGTGAGCTCGGCAGATCTGCCCTTCGCGAAGGGCCGTTTTCCCCCGGAGAACTGCCTCGCGGTAGCCCTGTTCTGGAAGTGGAACGAGTATGCAGTGTTAGCGTTCAGCTATTGTGAAGGCTCGCTTTGGCCCAGGGCAAACGAAGCGCCGGGGGAAATCTTAGCAGAGCCCGGCGCCTTTCCACGGTTCAAAGCGTGGAACAGCAGACTCTTTTGCAAAGAGAGCGCACAGGCAACAGCAGCCCGCACGTTTCTCAGTGAAAGGGAGAACTCCCTGACTTCATCCAGTCCTCTGAGCAAAGCAGGCAGAGGGAGAGAAACTTTCTTTCCTTCCTCTTTCCTGCAACGAATTCCTCCTTTGCTCTTGCAAACGCAAGGCTTCTTCTGAAAAACTACGTCGCGGTGCAGGGATCCTTCCAGAGGAGCAACGGCATAGTTTTAGCTGGAAGTGCTTGGCAGAGCAGCCGGGGAGAAAAGACCTCTTGCGATTCTCTTTTCTTTCTGCCTGAATGCGGTCAATTGGCACTTGCCAAAGCAAGGTTTCCCAGCACAAACTACAAAGCAGCTGCTCTCTCCTGGCAGAGGAAATCCCATGCAGTGTTGCCCTGGCGAGATAGTGTTGCTACAGCGAGGCCCAGGGAAAACAGACTGCCTAGAGAAATCCTAGCAAAGCCCTGTGTTTCCCCACAGGAATGTATGTCAGTTTCAGTTCTTTGCCAGCAACGGAGCTCAGAGGCAACATCAGATTGTGTGTATCTCAGTGAGAGAAAGAACACTGTGACTTCCCCCGTTCCTCTGACGAAAGCGGTTAGAGG
This sequence comes from Loxodonta africana, assembly GCF_030014295.1. NCBI lineage: Eukaryota > Metazoa > Chordata > Mammalia > Proboscidea > Elephantidae > Loxodonta > Loxodonta africana. The sequence goes on along the minus strand of NW_026975360.1, from coordinate 23,097 downwards.
GAGAAAAGCGTCCTTTGCTTTCGCTTTCCCGCAGTGAGCTCGGCAGATCTGCCCTTCGCGAAGGGCCGTTTTCCCCCGGAGAACTGCCTCGCGGTAGCCCTGTTCTGGAAGTGGAATGAGTATGCAGTGTTAGCGTTCAGCTATTGTGAAGGCTCGCTTTGGCCCAGGGCAAACGAAGCGCCGGGGGAAATCTTAGCAGAGCCCGGCGCCTTTCCACGGTTCAAAGCGTGGAACAGCAGACTCTTTTGCAAAGAAGAGAGCGCACAGGCAACAGCAGCCCGCACGTTTCTCAGTGAAAGGGAGAACTCCCTGACTTCATCCAGTCCTCTGAGCAAAGCAGGCAGAGGGAGAGAAACTTTCTTTCCTTCCTCTTTCCTGCAACGAATTCCTCCTTTGCTCTTGCAAACGCAAGGCTTCTTCTGAAAAACTACGTCGCGGTGCAGGGATCCTTCCAGAGGAGCAACGGCATAGTTTTAGCTGGAAGGGCTTGGCAGAGCAGCCGGGGAGAAAAGGCCTCCTGCGATTCTCTTTTCTTTCTGCCTGAATGCGGTCAATTGGCACTTGCCAAAGCAAGGTTTCCCAGCATAAACTACAAAGCAGCAGCTCTCTCCTAGCAGAGGAAATCCCATGCAGTGTTGCCCTGGCGAGATAGTGTTGCTACAGCGAGGCCCAGGGAAAACAGACTGCCTAGAGAAATCCTAGCAAAGCCCTGTGTTTCCCCACAGGAATGTATGTCAGTTTCAGTTCTTTGCCAGCAACGGAGCTCACAGGCAACATCAGATTGTGTGTATCTCAGTGAGAGAAAGAACACTGTGACTTCCCCCGTTCCTCTGACGAAAGCGCTTAGAGGGAGAAAAGCGTCCTTTGCTTTCGCTTTCCCGCAGTGAGCTCGGCAGATCTGCCCTTCGCGAAGGGCCGTTTTCCCCCGGAGAACTGCCTCGCGGTAGCCCTGTTCTGGAAGTGGAACGAGTATGCAGTGTTAGCGTTCAGCTATTGTGAAGGCTCGCTTTGGCCCAGGGCAAACGAAGCGCCGGGGGAAATCTTAGCAGAGCCCGGCGCCTTTCCACGGTTCAAAGCGTGGAACAGCAGACTCTTTTGCAAAGAAGAGAGCGCACAGGCAACAGCAGCCCGCACGTTTCTCAGTGAAAGGGAGAACTCCCTGACTTCATCCAGTCCTCTGAGCAAAGCAGGCAGAGGGAGAGAAACTTTCTTTCCTTCCTCTTTCCTGCAACGAATTCCTCCTTTGCTCTTGCAAACGCAAGGCTTCTTCTGAAAAACTACGTCGCGGTGCAGGGATCCTTCCAGAGGAGCAACGGCATAGTTTTAGCTGGAAGGGCTTGGCAGAGCAGCCGGGGAGAAAAGACCTCTTGCGATTCTCTTTTCTTTCTGCCTGAATGCGGTCAATTGGCACTTGCCAAAGCAAGGTTTCCCAGCACAAACTACAAAGCAGCAGCTCTCTCCTGGCAGAGGAAATCCCATGCAGTGTTGCCCTGGCGAGATAGTGTTGCTACAGCGAGGCCCAGGGAAAACAGACTGCCTAGAGAAATCCTAGCAAAGCCCTGTGTTTCCCCACAGGAATGTATGTCAGTTTCAGTTCTTTGCCAGCAACGGAGCTCAGAGGCAACGTCAGATTGTGTGTATCTCAGTGAGAGAAAGAACACTGTCAGTTCCCCCGTTCCTCTGACGAAAGCGGTTAGAGGGAGAAAAGCGTCCTTTGCTTTCGCTTTCCCGCAGTGAGCTCGGCAGATCTGCCCTTCGCGAAGGGCCGTTTTCCCCCGGAGAACTGCCTCGCGGTAGCCCTGTTCTGGAAGTGGAATGAGTATGCAGTGTTAGCGTTCAGCTATTGTGAAGGCTCGCTTTGGCCCAGGGCAAACGAAGCGCCGGGGGAAATCTTAGCAGAGCCCGGCGCCTTTCCACGGTTCAAAGCGTGGAACAGCAGACTCTTTTGCAAAGAAGAGAGCGCACAGGCAACAGCAGCCCGCACGTTTCTCAGTGAAAGGGAGAACTCCCTGACTTCATCCAGTCCTCTGAGCAAAGCAGGCAGAGGGAGAGAAACTTTCTTTCCTTCCTCTTTCCTGCAACGAATTCCTCCTTTGCTCTTGCAAACGCAAGGCTTCTTCTGAAAAACTACGTCGCGGTGCAGGGATCCTTCCAGAGGAGCAACGGCATAGTTTTAGCTGGAAGGGCTTGGCAGAGCAGCCGGGGAGAAAAGGCCTCCTGCGATTCTCTTTTCTTTCTGCCTGAATGCGGTCAATTGGCACATGCCAAAGCAAGGTTTCCCAGCACAAACTACAAAGCAGCAGCTCTCTCCTGGCAGAGGAAATCCCATGCAGTGTTGCCCTGGCGAGATAGTGTTGCTACAGCGGGGCTCAGGGAAAACAGACTGCCTAGAGAAATCCTAGCAAAGCCCTGTGTTTCCCCACAGGAATGTATGTCAGTTTCAGTTCTTTGCCAGCAACGGAGCTCACAGGCAACGTCAGATTGTGTGTATCTCAGTGAGAGAAAGAACACTGTGACTTCCCCCGTTCCTCTGACGAAAGCGGTTAGAGGGAGAAAAGCGTCCTTTGCTTTCGCTTTTCCGCAGTGAGCTCGGCAGATCTGCCCTTCGCGAAGGGCCGTTTTCCCCCGGAGAACTGCCTCGCGGTAGCCCTGTTCTGGAAGTGGAACGAGTATGCAGTGTTAGCGTTCAGCTATTGTGAAGGCTCGCTTTGGCCCAGGGCAAACGAAGCGCCGGGGGAAATCTTAGCAGAGCCCGGCGCCTTTCCACGGTTCAAAGCGTGGAACAGCAGACTCTTTTGCAAAGAGAGCGCACAGGCAACAGCAGCCCGCACGTTTCTCAGTGAAAGGGAGAACTCCCTGACTTCATCCAGTCCTCTGAGCAAAGCAGGCAGAGGGAGAGAAACTTTCTTTCCTTCCTCTTTCCTGCAACGAATTCCTCCTTTGCTCTTGCAAACGCAAGGCTTCTTCTGAAAAACTACGTCGCGGTGCAGGGATCCTTCCAGAGGAGCAACGGCATAGTTTTAGCTGGAAGTGCTTGGCAGAGCAGCCGGGGAGAAAAGACCTCTTGCGATTCTCTTTTCTTTCTGCCTGAATGCGGTCAATTGGCACTTGCCAAAGCAAGGTTTCCCAGCACAAACTACAAAGCAGCTGCTCTCTCCTGGCAGAGGAAATCCCATGCAGTGTTGCCCTGGCGAGATAGTGTTGCTACAGCGAGGCCCAGGGAAAACAGACTGCCTAGAGAAATCCTAGCAAAGCCCTGTGTTTCCCCACAGGAATGTATGTCAGTTTCAGTTCTTTGCCAGCAACGGAGCTCAGAGGCAACATCAGATTGTGTGTATCTCAGTGAGAGAAAGAACACTGTGACTTCCCCCGTTCCTCTGACGAAAGCGGTTAGAGGGAGAAAAGCGTCCTTTGCTTTCGCTTTCCCGCAGTGAGCTCGGCAGATCTGCCCTTCGCGAAGGGCCGTTTTCCCCCGGAGAACTGCCTCGCGGTAGCCCTGTTCTGGAAGTGGAATGAGTATGCAGTGTTAGCGTTCAGCTATTGTGAAGGCTCGCTTTGGCCCAGGGCAAACGAAGCGCCGGGGGAAATCTTAGCAGAGCCCGGCGCCTTTCCACGGTTCAAAGCGTGGAACAGCAGACTCTTTTGCAAAGAAGAGAGCGCACAGGCAACAGCAGCCCGCACGTTTCTCAGTGAAAGGGAGAACTCCCTGACTTCATCCAGTCCTCTGAGCAAAGCAGGCAGAGGGAGAGAAACTTTCTTTCCTTCCTCTTTCCTGCAACGAATTCCTCCTTTGCTCTTGCAAACGCAAGGCTTCTTCTGAAAAACTACGTCGCGGTGCAGGGATCCTTCCAGAGGAGCAACGGCATAGTTTTAGCTGGAAGGGCTTGGCAGAGCAGCCGGGGAGAAAAGGCCTCCTGCGATTCTCTTTTCTTTCTGCCTGAATGCGGTCAATTGGCACTTGCCAAAGCAAGGTTTCCCAGCATAAACTACAAAGCAGCAGCTCTCTCCTAGCAGAGGAAATCCCATGCAGTGTTGCCCTGGCGAGATAGTGTTGCTACAGCGAGGCCCAGGGAAAACAGACTGCCTAGAGAAATCCTAGCAAAGCCCTGTGTTTCCCCACAGGAATGTATGTCAGTTTCAGTTCTTTGCCAGCAACGGAGCTCACAGGCAACATCAGATTGTGTGTATCTCAGTGAGAGAAAGAACACTGTGACTTCCCCCGTTCCTCTGACGAAAGCGCTTAGAGGGAGAAAAGCGTCCTTTGCTTTCGCTTTCCCGCAGTGAGCTCGGCAGATCTGCCCTTCGCGAAGGGCCGTTTTCCCCCGGAGAACTGCCTCGCGGTAGCCCTGTTCTGGAAGTGGAACGAGTATGCAGTGTTAGCGTTCAGCTATTGTGAAGGCTCGCTTTGGCCCAGGGCAAACGAAGCGCCGGGGGAAATCTTAGCAGAGCCCGGCGCCTTTCCACGGTTCAAAGCGTGGAACAGCAGACTCTTTTGCAAAGAAGAGAGCGCACAGGCAACAGCAGCCCGCACGTTTCTCAGTGAAAGGGAGAACTCCCTGACTTCATCCAGTCCTCTGAGCAAAGCAGGCAGAGGGAGAGAAACTTTCTTTCCTTCCTCTTTCCTGCAACGAATTCCTCCTTTGCTCTTGCAAACGCAAGGCTTCTTCTGAAAAACTACGTCGCGGTGCAGGGATCCTTCCAGAGGAGCAACGGCATAGTTTTAGCTGGAAGGGCTTGGCAGAGCAGCCGGGGAGAAAAGACCTCTTGCGATTCTCTTTTCTTTCTGCCTGAATGCGGTCAATTGGCACTTGCCAAAGCAAGGTTTCCCAGCACAAACTACAAAGCAGCAGCTCTCTCCTGGCAGAGGAAATCCCATGCAGTGTTGCCCTGGCGAGATAGTGTTGCTACAGCGAGGCCCAGGGAAAACAGACTGCCTAGAGAAATCCTAGCAAAGCCCTGTGTTTCCCCACAGGAATGTATGTCAGTTTCAGTTCTTTGCCAGCAACGGAGCTCAGAGGCAACGTCAGATTGTGTGTATCTCAGTGAGAGAAAGAACACTGTCAGTTCCCCCGTTCCTCTGACGAAAGCGGTTAGAGGGAGAAAAGCGTCCTTTGCTTTCGCTTTCCCGCAGTGAGCTCGGCAGATCTGCCCTTCGCGAAGGGCCGTTTTCCCCCGGAGAACTGCCTCGCGGTAGCCCTGTTCTGGAAGTGGAATGAGTATGCAGTGTTAGCGTTCAGCTATTGTGAAGGCTCGCTTTGGCCCAGGGCAAACGAAGCGCCGGGGGAAATCTTAGCAGAGCCCGGCGCCTTTCCACGGTTCAAAGCGTGGAACAGCAGACTCTTTTGCAAAGAAGAGAGCGCACAGGCAACAGCAGCCCGCACGTTTCTCAGTGAAAGGGAGAACTCCCTGACTTCATCCAGTCCTCTGAGCAAAGCAGGCAGAGGGAGAGAAACTTTCTTTCCTTCCTCTTTCCTGCAACGAATTCCTCCTTTGCTCTTGCAAACGCAAGGCTTCTTCTGAAAAACTACGTCGCGGTGCAGGGATCCTTCCAGAGGAGCAACGGCATAGTTTTAGCTGGAAGGGCTTGGCAGAGCAGCCGGGGAGAAAAGGCCTCCTGCGATTCTCTTTTCTTTCTGCCTGAATGCGGTCAATTGGCACATGCCAAAGCAAGGTTTCCCAGCACAAACTACAAAGCAGCAGCTCTCTCCTGGCAGAGGAAATCCCATGCAGTGTTGCCCTGGCGAGATAGTGTTGCTACAGCGGGGCTCAGGGAAAACAGACTGCCTAGAGAAATCCTAGCAAAGCCCTGTGTTTCCCCACAGGAATGTATGTCAGTTTCAGTTCTTTGCCAGCAACGGAGCTCACAGGCAACGTCAGATTGTGTGTATCTCAGTGAGAGAAAGAACACTGTGACTTCCCCCGTTCCTCTGACGAAAGCGGTTAGAGGGAGAAAAGCGTCCTTTGCTTTCGCTTTTCCGCAGTGAGCTCGGCAGATCTGCCCTTCGCGAAGGGCCGTTTTCCCCCGGAGAACTGCCTCGCGGTAGCCCTGTTCTGGAAGTGGAACGAGTATGCAGTGTTAGCGTTCAGCTATTGTGAAGGCTCGCTTTGGCCCAGGGCAAACGAAGCGCCGGGGGAAATCTTAGCAGAGCCCGGCGCCTTTCCACGGTTCAAAGCGTGGAACAGCAGACTCTTTTGCAAAGAGAGCGCACAGGCAACAGCAGCCCGCACGTTTCTCAGTGAAAGGGAGAACTCCCTGACTTCATCCAGTCCTCTGAGCAAAGCAGGCAGAGGGAGAGAAACTTTCTTTCCTTCCTCTTTCCTGCAACGAATTCCTCCTTTGCTCTTGCAAACGCAAGGCTTCTTCTGAAAAACTACGTCGCGGTGCAGGGATCCTTCCAGAGGAGCAACGGCATAGTTTTAGCTGGAAGTGCTTGGCAGAGCAGCCGGGGAGAAAAGACCTCTTGCGATTCTCTTTTCTTTCTGCCTGAATGCGGTCAATTGGCACTTGCCAAAGCAAGGTTTCCCAGCACAAACTACAAAGCAGCTGCTCTCTCCTGGCAGAGGAAATCCCATGCAGTGTTGCCCTGGCGAGATAGTGTTGCTACAGCGAGGCCCAGGGAAAACAGACTGCCTAGAGAAATCCTAGCAAAGCCCTGTGTTTCCCCACAGGAATGTATGTCAGTTTCAGTTCTTTGCCAGCAACGGAGCTCAGAGGCAACATCAGATTGTGTGTATCTCAGTGAGAGAAAGAACACTGTGACTTCCCCCGTTCCTCTGACGAAAGCGGTTAGAGGGAGAAAAGCGTCCTTTGCTTTCGCTTTCCCGCAGTGAGCTCGGCAGATCTGCCCTTCGCGAAGGGCCGTTTTCCCCCGGAGAACTGCCTCGCGGTAGCCCTGTTCTGGAAGTGGAACGAGTATGCAGTGTTAGCGTTCAGCTATTGTGAAGGCTCGCTTTGGCCCAGGGCAAACGAAGCGCCGGGGGAAATCTTAGCAGAGCCCGGCGCCTTTCCACGGTTCAAAGCGTGGAACAGCAGACTCTTTTGCAAAGAAGAGAGCGCACAGGCAACAGCAGCCCGCACGTTTCTCAGTGAAAGGGAGAACTCCCTGACTTCATCCAGTCCTCTGAGCAAAGCAGGCAGAGGGAGAGAAACTTTCTTTCCTTCCTCTTTCCTGCAACGAATTCCTCCTTTGCTCTTGCAAACGCAAGGCTTCTTCTGAAAAACTACGTCGCGGTGCAGGGATCCTTCCAGAGGAGCAACGGCATAGTTTTAGCTGGAAGGGCTTGGCAGAGCAGCCGGGGAGAAAAGGCCTCCTGCGATTCTCTTTTCTTTCTGCCTGAATGCGGTCAATTGGCACATGCCAAAGCAAGGTTTCCCAGCACAAACTACAAAGCAGCAGCTCTCTCCTGGCAGAGGAAATCCCATGCAGTGTTGCCCTGGCGAGATAGTGTTGCTACAGCGGGGCTCAGGGAAAACAGACTGCCTAGAGAAATCCTAGCAAAGCCCTGTGTTTCCCCACAGGAATGTATGTCAGTTTCAGTTCTTTGCCAGCAACGGAGCTCACAGGCAACGTCAGATTGTGTGTATCTCAGTGAGAGAAAGAACACTGTGACTTCCCCCGTTCCTCTGACGAAAGCGGTTAGAGGGAGAAAAGCGTCCTTTGCTTTCGCTTTTCCGCAGTGAGCTCGGCAGATCTGCCCTTCGCGAAGGGCCGTTTTCCCCCGGAGAACTGCCTCGCGGTAGCCCTGTTCTGGAAGTGGAACGAGTATGCAGTGTTAGCGTTCAGCTATTGTGAAGGCTCGCTTTGGCCCAGGGCAAACGAAGCGCCGGGGGAAATCTTAGCAGAGCCCGGCGCCTTTCCACGGTTCAAAGCGTGGAACAGCAGACTCTTTTGCAAAGAGAGCGCACAGGCAACAGCAGCCCGCACGTTTCTCAGTGAAAGGGAGAACTCCCTGACTTCATCCAGTCCTCTGAGCAAAGCAGGCAGAGGGAGAGAAACTTTCTTTCCTTCCTCTTTCCTGCAACGAATTCCTCCTTTGCTCTTGCAAACGCAAGGCTTCTTCTGAAAAACTACGTCGCGGTGCAGGGATCCTTCCAGAGGAGCAACGGCATAGTTTTAGCTGGAAGTGCTTGGCAGAGCAGCCGGGGAGAAAAGACCTCTTGCGATTCTCTTTTCTTTCTGCCTGAATGCGGTCAATTGGCACTTGCCAAAGCAAGGTTTCCCAGCACAAACTACAAAGCAGCTGCTCTCTCCTGGCAGAGGAAATCCCATGCAGTGTTGCCCTGGCGAGATAGTGTTGCTACAGCGAGGCCCAGGGAAAACAGACTGCCTAGAGAAATCCTAGCAAAGCCCTGTGTTTCCCCACAGGAATGTATGTCAGTTTCAGTTCTTTGCCAGCAACGGAGCTCAGAGGCAACATCAGATTGTGTGTATCTCAGTGAGAGAAAGAACACTGTGACTTCCCCCGTTCCTCTGACGAAAGCGGTTAGAGGGAGAAAAGCGTCCTTTGCTTTCGCTTTCCCGCAGTGAGCTCGGCAGATCTGCCCTTCGCGAAGGGCCGTTTTCCCCCGGAGAACTGCCTCGCGGTAGCCCTGTTCTGGAAGTGGAATGAGTATGCAGTGTTAGCGTTCAGCTATTGTGAAGGCTCGCTTTGGCCCAGGGCAAACGAAGCGCCGGGGGAAATCTTAGCAGAGCCCGGCGCCTTTCCACGGTTCAAAGCGTGGAACAGCAGACTCTTTTGCAAAGAAGAGAGCGCACAGGCAACAGCAGCCCGCACGTTTCTCAGTGAAAGGGAGAACTCCCTGACTTCATCCAGTCCTCTGAGCAAAGCAGGCAGAGGGAGAGAAACTTTCTTTCCTTCCTCTTTCCTGCAACGAATTCCTCCTTTGCTCTTGCAAACGCAAGGCTTCTTCTGAAAAACTACGTCGCGGTGCAGGGATCCTTCCAGAGGAGCAACGGCATAGTTTTAGCTGGAAGGGCTTGGCAGAGCAGCCGGGGAGAAAAGGCCTCCTGCGATTCTCTTTTCTTTCTGCCTGAATGCGGTCAATTGGCACTTGCCAAAGCAAGGTTTCCCAGCATAAACTACAAAGCAGCAGCTCTCTCCTAGCAGAGGAAATCCCATGCAGTGTTGCCCTGGCGAGATAGTGTTGCTACAGCGAGGCCCAGGGAAAACAGACTGCCTAGAGAAATCCTAGCAAAGCCCTGTGTTTCCCCACAGGAATGTATGTCAGTTTCAGTTCTTTGCCAGCAACGGAGCTCACAGGCAACATCAGATTGTGTGTATCTCAGTGAGAGAAAGAACACTGTGACTTCCCCCGTTCCTCTGACGAAAGCGCTTAGAGGGAGAAAAGCGTCCTTTGCTTTCGCTTTCCCGCAGTGAGCTCGGCAGATCTGCCCTTCGCGAAGGGCCGTTTTCCCCCGGAGAACTGCCTCGCGGTAGCCCTGTTCTGGAAGTGGAACGAGTATGCAGTGTTAGCGTTCAGCTATTGTGAAGGCTCGCTTTGGCCCAGGGCAAACGAAGCGCCGGGGGAAATCTTAGCAGAGCCCGGCGCCTTTCCACGGTTCAAAGCGTGGAACAGCAGACTCTTTTGCAAAGAAGAGAGCGCACAGGCAACAGCAGCCCGCACGTTTCTCAGTGAAAGGGAGAACTCCCTGACTTCATCCAGTCCTCTGAGCAAAGCAGGCAGAGGGAGAGAAACTTTCTTTCCTTCCTCTTTCCTGCAACGAATTCCTCCTTTGCTCTTGCAAACGCAAGGCTTCTTCTGAAAAACTACGTCGCGGTGCAGGGATCCTTCCAGAGGAGCAACGGCATAGTTTTAGCTGGAAGGGCTTGGCAGAGCAGCCGGGGAGAAAAGACCTCTTGCGATTCTCTTTTCTTTCTGCCTGAATGCGGTCAATTGGCACTTGCCAAAGCAAGGTTTCCCAGCACAAACTACAAAGCAGCAGCTCTCTCCTGGCAGAGGAAATCCCATGCAGTGTTGCCCTGGCGAGATAGTGTTGCTACAGCGAGGCCCAGGGAAAACAGACTGCCTAGAGAAATCCTAGCAAAGCCCTGTGTTTCCCCACAGGAATGTATGTCAGTTTCAGTTCTTTGCCAGCAACGGAGCTCAGAGGCAACGTCAGATTGTGTGTATCTCAGTGAGAGAAAGAACACTGTCAGTTCCCCCGTTCCTCTGACGAAAGCGGTTAGAGGGAGAAAAGCGTCCTTTGCTTTCGCTTTCCCGCAGTGAGCTCGGCAGATCTGCCCTTCGCGAAGGGCCGTTTTCCCCCGGAGAACTGCCTCGCGGTAGCCCTGTTCTGGAAGTGGAATGAGTATGCAGTGTTAGCGTTCAGCTATTGTGAAGGCTCGCTTTGGCCCAGGGCAAACGAAGCGCCGGGGGAAATCTTAGCAGAGCCCGGCGCCTTTCCACGGTTCAAAGCGTGGAACAGCAGACTCTTTTGCAAAGAAGAGAGCGCACAGGCAACAGCAGCCCGCACGTTTCTCAGTGAAAGGGAGAACTCCCTGACTTCATCCAGTCCTCTGAGCAAAGCAGGCAGAGGGAGAGAAACTTTCTTTCCTTCCTCTTTCCTGCAACGAATTCCTCCTTTGCTCTTGCAAACGCAAGGCTTCTTCTGAAAAACTACGTCGCGGTGCAGGGATCCTTCCAGAGGAGCAACGGCATAGTTTTAGCTGGAAGGGCTTGGCAGAGCAGCCGGGGAGAAAAGGCCTCCTGCGATTCTCTTTTCTTTCTGCCTGAATGCGGTCAATTGGCACATGCCAAAGCAAGGTTTCCCAGCACAAACTACAAAGCAGCAGCTCTCTCCTGGCAGAGGAAATCCCATGCAGTGTTGCCCTGGCGAGATAGTGTTGCTACAGCGGGGCTCAGGGAAAACAGACTGCCTAGAGAAATCCTAGCAAAGCCCTGTGTTTCCCCACAGGAATGTATGTCAGTTTCAGTTCTTTGCCAGCAACGGAGCTCACAGGCAACGTCAGATTGTGTGTATCTCAGTGAGAGAAAGAACACTGTGACTTCCCCCGTTCCTCTGACGAAAGCGGTTAGAGGGAGAAAAGCGTCCTTTGCTTTCGCTTTTCCGCAGTGAGCTCGGCAGATCTGCCCTTCGCGAAGGGCCGTTTTCCCCCGGAGAACTGCCTCGCGGTAGCCCTGTTCTGGAAGTGGAACGAGTATGCAGTGTTAGCGTTCAGCTATTGTGAAGGCTCGCTTTGGCCCAGGGCAAACGAAGCGCCGGGGGAAATCTTAGCAGAGCCCGGCGCCTTTCCACGGTTCAAAGCGTGGAACAGCAGACTCTTTTGCAAAGAGAGCGCACAGGCAACAGCAGCCCGCACGTTTCTCAGTGAAAGGGAGAACTCCCTGACTTCATCCAGTCCTCTGAGCAAAGCAGGCAGAGGGAGAGAAACTTTCTTTCCTTCCTCTTTCCTGCAACGAATTCCTCCTTTGCTCTTGCAAACGCAAGGCTTCTTCTGAAAAACTACGTCGCGGTGCAGGGATCCTTCCAGAGGAGCAACGGCATAGTTTTAGCTGGAAGTGCTTGGCAGAGCAGCCGGGGAGAAAAGACCTCTTGCGATTCTCTTTTCTTTCTGCCTGAATGCGGTCAATTGGCACTTGCCAAAGCAAGGTTTCCCAGCACAAACTACAAAGCAGCTGCTCTCTCCTGGCAGAGGAAATCCCATGCAGTGTTGCCCTGGCGAGATAGTGTTGCTACAGCGAGGCCCAGGGAAAACAGACTGCCTAGAGAAATCCTAGCAAAGCCCTGTGTTTCCCCACAGGAATGTATGTCAGTTTCAGTTCTTTGCCAGCAACGGAGCTCAGAGGCAACATCAGATTGTGTGTATCTCAGTGAGAGAAAGAACACTGTGACTTCCCCCGTTCCTCTGACGAAAGCGGTTAGAGGGAGAAAAGCGTCCTTTGCTTTCGCTTTCCCGCAGTGAGCTCGGCAGATCTGCCCTTCGCGAAGGGCCGTTTTCCCCCGGAGAACTGCCTCGCGGTAGCCCTGTTCTGGAAGTGGAACGAGTATGCAGTGTTAGCGTTCAGCTATTGTGAAGGCTCGCTTTGGCCCAGGGCAAACGAAGCGCCGGGGGAAATCTTAGCAGAGCCCGGCGCCTTTCCACGGTTCAAAGCGTGGAACAGCAGACTCTTTTGCAAAGAAGAGAGCGCACAGGCAACAGCAGCCCGCACGTTTCTCAGTGAAAGGGAGAACTCCCTGACTTCATCCAGTCCTCTGAGCAAAGCAGGCAGAGGGAGAGAAACTTTCTTTCCTTCCTCTTTCCTGCAACGAATTCCTCCTTTGCTCTTGCAAACGCAAGGCTTCTTCTGAAAAACTACGTCGCGGTGCAGGGATCCTTCCAGAGGAGCAACGGCATAGTTTTAGCTGGAAGGGCTTGGCAGAGCAGCCCGGGAGAAAAGGCCTCCTGCGATTCTCTTTTCTTTCTGCCTGAATGCGGTCAATTGGCACTTGCCAAAGCAAGGTTTCCCAGCATAAACTACAAAGCAGCAGCTCTCTCCTAGCAGAGGAAATCCCATGCAGTGTTGCCCTGGCGAGATAGTGTTGCTACAGCGAGGCCCAGGGAAAACAGACTGCCTAGAGAAATCCTAGCAAAGCCCTGTGTTTCCCCACAGGAATGTATGTCAGTTTCAGTTCTTTGCCAGCAACGGAGCTCAGAGGCAACATCAGATTGTGTGTATCTCAGTGAGAGAAAGAACACTGTGACTTCCCCCGTTCCTCTGACGAAAGCGCTTAGAGGGAGAAAAGCGTCCTTTGCTTTCGCTTTCCCGCAGTGAGCTCGGCAGATCTGCCCTTCGCGAAGGGCCGTTTTCCCCCGGAGAACTGCCTCGCGGTAGCCCTGTTCTGGAAGTGGAACGAGTATGCAGTGTTAGCGTTCAGCTATTGTGAAGGCTCGCTTTGGCCCAGGGCAAACGAAGCGCCGGGGGAAATCTTAGCAGAGCCCGGCGCCTTTCCACGGTTCAAAGCGTGGAACAGCAGACTCTTTTGCAAAGAAGAGAGCGCACAGGCAACAGCAGCCCGCACGTTTCTCAGTGAAAGGGAGAACTCCCTGACTTCATCCAGTCCTCTGAGCAAAGCAGGCAGAGGGAGAGAAACTTTCTTTCCTTCCTCTTTCCTGCAACGAATTCCTCCTTTGCTCTTGCAAACGCAAGGCTTCTTCTGAAAAACTACGTCGCGGTGCAGGGATCCTTCCAGAGGAGCAACGGCATAGTTTTAGCTGGAAGGGCTTGGCAGAGCAGCCGGGGAGAAAAGACCTCTTGCGATTCTCTTTTCTTTCTGCCTGAATGCGGTCAATTGGCACTTGCCAAAGCAAGGTTTCCCAGCACAAACTACAAAGCAGCAGCTCTCTCCTGGCAGAGGAAATCCCATGCAGTGTTGCCCTGGCGAGATAGTGTTGCTACAGCGGGGCTCAGGGAAAACAGACTGCCTAGAGAAATCCTAGCAAAGCCCTGTGTTTCCCCACAGGAATGCATGTCAGTTTCAGTTCTTTGCCAGCAACGGAGCTCAGAGGCAACATCAGATTGTGTGTATCTCAGTGAGAGAAAGAACACTGTGACTTCCCCCGTTCCTCTGACGAAAGCGGTTAGAGGGAGAAAAGCGTCCTTTGCTTTCGCTTTCCCGCAGTGAGCTCGGCAGATCTGCCCTTCGCGAAGGGCCGTTTTCCCCCGGAGAACTGCCTCGCGGTAGCCCTGTTCTGGAAGTGGAACGAGTATGCAGTGTTAGCGTTCAGCTATTGTGAAGGCTCGCTTTGGCCCAGGGCAAACGAAGCGCCGGGGGAAATCTTAGCAGAGCCCGGCGCCTTTCCACGGTTCAAAGCGTGGAACAGCAGACTCTTTTGCAAAGAAGAGAGCGCACAGGCAACAGCAGCCCGCACGTTTCTCAGTGAAAGGGAGAACTCCCTGACTTCATCCAGTCCTCTGAGCAAAGCAGGCAGAGGGAGAGAAACTTTCTTTCCTTCCTCTTTCCTGCAACGAATTCCTCCTTTGCTCTTGCAAACGCAAGGCTTCTTCTGAAAAACTACGTCGCGGTGCAGGGATCCTTCCAGAGGAGCAACGGCATAGTTTCAGCTGGAAGGGCTTGGCAGAGCAGCCGGGGAGAAAAGACCTCTTGCGATTCTCTTTTCTTTCTGCCTGAATGCGGTCAATTGGCACTTGCCAAAGCAAGGTTTCCCAGCACAAACTACAAAGCAGCAGCTCTCTCCTGGCAGAGGAAATCCCATGCAGTGTTGCCCTGGCGAGATAGTGTTGCTACAGCGAGGCTCAGGGAAAACAGACTGCCTAGAGAAATCCTAGCAAAGCCCTGTGTTTCCCCACAGGAATGTATGTCAGTTTCAGTTCTTTGCCAGCAACGGAGCTCACAGGCAACGTCAGATTGTGTGTATCTCAGTGAGAGAAAGAACACTGTGACTTCCCCCGTTCCTCTGACGAAAGCGGTTAGAGGGAGAAAAGCGTCCTTTGCTTTCGCTTTCCCGCAGTGAGCTCGGCAGATCTGCCCTTCGCGAAGGGCCGTTTTCCCCCGGAGAACTGCCTCGCGGTAGCCCTGTTCTGGAAGTGGAACGAGTATGCAGTGTTAGCGTTCAGCTATTGTGAAGGCTCGCTTTGGCCCAGGGCAAACGAAGCGCCGGGGGAAATCTTAGCAGAGCCCGGCGCCTTTCCACGGTTCAAAGCGTGGAACAGCAGACTCTTTTGCAAAGAAGAGAGCGCACAGGCAACAGCAGCCCGCACGTTTCTCAGTGAAAGGGAGAACTCCCTGACTTCATCCAGTCCTCTGAGCAAAGCAGGCAGAGGGAGAGAAACTTTCTTTCCTTCCTCTTTCCTGCAACGAATTCCTCCTTTGCTCTTGCAAACGCAAGGCTTCTTCTGAAAAACTACGTCGCGGTGCAGGGATCCTTCCAGAGGAGCAACGGCATAGTTTTAGCTGGAAGGGCTTGGCAGAGCAGCCGGGGAGAAAAGGCCTCCTGCGATTCTCTTTTCTTTCTGCCTGAATGCGGTCAATTGGCACATGCCAAAGCAAGGTTTCCCAGCACAAACTACAAAGCAGCAGCTCTCTCCTGGCAGAGGAAATCCCATGCAGTGTTGCCCTGGCGAGATAGTGTTGCTACAGCGGGGCTCAGGGAAAACAGACTGCCTAGAGAAATCCTAGCAAAGCCCTGTGTTTCCCCACAGGAATGTATGTCAGTTTCAGTTCTTTGCCAGCAACGGAGCTCAGAGGCAACGTCAGATTGTGTGTATCTCAGTGAGAGAAAGAACACTGTGACTTCCCCCGTTCCTCTGACGAAAGCGGTTAGAGGGAGAAAAGCGTCCTTTGCTTTCGCTTTCCCGCAGTGAGCTCGGCAGATCTGCCCTTCGCGAAGGGCCGTTTTCCCCCGGAGAACTGCCTCGCGGTAGCCCTGTTCTGGAAGTGGAACGAGTATGCAGTGTTAGCGTTCAGCTATTGTGAAGGCTCGCTTTGGCCCAGGGCAAACGAAGCGCCGGGGGAAATCTTAGCAGAGCCCGGCGCCTTTCCACGGTTCAAAGCGTGGAACAGCAGACTCTTTTGCAAAGAAGAGAGCGCACAGGCAACAGCAGCCCGCACGTTTCTCAGTGAAAGGGAGAACTCCCTGACTTCATCCAGTCCTCTGAGCAAAGCAGGCAGAGGGAGAGAAACTTTCTTTCCTTCCTCTTTCCTGCAACGAATTCCTCCTTTGCTCTTGCAAACGCAAGGCTTCTTCTGAAAAACTACGTCGCGGTGCAGGGATCCTTCCAGAGGAGCAACGGCATAGTTTTAGCTGGAAGGGCTTGGCAGAGCAGCCGGGGAGAAAAGACCTCTTGCGATTCTCTTTTCTTTCTGCCTGAATGCGGTCAATTGGCACTTGCCAAAGCAAGGTTTCCCAGCACAAACTACAAAGCAGCAGCTCTCTCCTGGCAGAGGAAATCCCATGCAGTGTTGCCCTGGCGAGATAGTGTTGCTACAGCGAGGCCCAGGGAAAACAGACTGCCTAGAGAAATCCTAGCAAAGCCCTGTGTTTCCCCACAGGAATGTATGTCAGTTTCAGTTCTTTGCCAGCAACGGAGCTCAGAGGCAACATCAGATTGTGTGTATCTCAGTGAGAGAAAGAACACTGTGACTTCCCCCGTTCCTCTGACGAAAGCGCTTAGAGGGAGAAAAGCGTCCTTTGCTTTCGCTTTCCCGCAGTGAGCTCGGCAGATCTGCCCTTCGCGAAGGGCCGTTTTCCCCCGGAGAACTGCCTCGCGGTAGCCCTGTTCTGGAAGTGGAACGAGTATGCAGTGTTAGCGTTCAGCTATTGTGAAGGCTCGCTTTGGCCCAGGGCAAACGAAGCGCCGGGGAAATCTTAGCAGAGCCCGGCGCCTTTCCACGGTTCAAAGCGTGGAACAGCAGACTCTTTTGCAAAGAAGAGAGCGCACAGGCAACAGCAGCCCGCACGTTTCTCAGTGAAAGGGAGAACTCCCTGACTTCATCCAGTCCTCTGAGCAAAGCAGGCAGAGGGAGAGAAACTTTCTTTCCTTCCTCTTTCCTGCAACGAATTCCTCCTTTGCTCTTGCAAACGCAAGGCTTCTTCTGAAAAACTACGTCGCGGTGCAGGGATCCTTCCAGAGGAGCAACGGCTTAGTTTTAGCTGGAAGGGCTTGGCAGAGCAGCCGGGGAGAAAAGACCTCCTGCGATTCTCTTTTCTTTCTGCCTGAATGCGGTCAATTGGCACTTGCCAAAGCAAGGTTTCCCAGCACAAACTACAAAGCAGCAGCTCTCTCCTGGCAGAGGAAATCCCATGCAGTGTTGCCCTGGCGAGATAGTGTTGCTACAGCGAGGCCCAGGGAAAACAGACTGCCTAGAGAAATCCTAGCAAAGCCCTGTGTTTCCCCACAGGAATGTATGTCAGTTTCAGTTCTTTGCCAGCAACGGAGCTCAGAGGCAACATCAGATTGTGTGTATCTCAGTGAGAGAAAGAACACTGTGACTTCCCCCGTTCCTCTGACGAAAGCGGTTAGAGGGAGAAAAGCGTCCTTTGCTTTCGCTTTCCCGCAGTGAGCTCGGCAGATCTGCCCTTCGCGAAGGGCCGTTTTCCCCCGGAGAACTGCCTCGCGGTAGCCCTGTTCTGGAAGTGGAACGAGTATGCAGTGTTAGCGTTCAGCTATTGTGAAGGCTCGCTTTGGCCCAGGGCAAACGAAGCGCCGGGGGAAATCTTAGCAGAGCCCGGCGCCTTTCCACGGTTCAAAGCGTGGAACAGCAGACTCTTTTGCAAAGAAGAGAGCGCACAGGCAACAGCAGCCCGCACGTTTCTCAGTGAAAGGGAGAACTCCCTGACTTCATCCAGTCCTCTGAGCAAAGCAGGCAGAGGGAGAGAAACTTTCTTTCCTTCCTCTTTCCTGCAACGAATTCCTCCTTTGCTCTTGCAAACGCAAGGCTTCTTCTGAAAAACTACGTCGCGGTGCAGGGATCCTTCCAGAGGAGCAACGGCATAGTTTTAGCTGGAAGGGTTAGCAGAGCAGCCGGGGAGAAAAGGCCTCCTGCGATTCTCTTTTCTTTCTGCCTGAATGCGGTCAATTGGCACTTGCCAAAGCAAGGTTTCCCAGCATAAACTACAAAGCAGCAGCTCTCTCCTAGCAGAGGAAATCCCATGCAGTGTTGCCCTGGCGAGATAGTGTTGCTACAGCGAGGCCCAGGGAAAACAGACTGCCTAGAGAAATCCTAGCAAAGCCCTGTGTTTCCCCACAGGAATGTATGTCAGTTTCAGTTCTTTGCCAGCAACGGAGCTCAGAGGCAACATCAGATTGTGTGTATCTCAGTGAGAGAAAGAACACTGTGACTTCCCCCGTTCCTCTGACGAAAGCGCTTAGAGGGAGAAAAGCGTCCTTTGCTTTCGCTTTCCCGCAGTGAGCTCGGCAGATCTGCCCTTCGCGAAGGGCCGTTTTCCCCCGGAGAACTGCCTCGCGGTAGCCCTGTTCTGGAAGTGGAACGAGTATGCAGTGTTAGCGTTCAGCTATTGTGAAGGCTCGCTTTGGCCCAGGGCAAACGAAGCGCCGGGGGAAATCTTAGCAGAGCCCGGCGCCTTTCCACGGTTCAAAGCGTGGAACAGCAGACTCTTTTGCAAAGAAGAGAGCGCACAGGCAACAGCAGCCCGCACGTTTCTCAGTGAAAGGGAGAACTCCCTGACTTCATCCAGTCCTCTGAGCAAAGCAGGCAGAGGGAGAGAAACTTTCTTTCCTTCCTCTTTCCTGCAACGAATTCCTCCTTTGCTCTTGCAAACGCAAGGCTTCTTCTGAAAAACTACGTCGCGGTGCAGGGATCCTTCCAGAGGAGCAACGGCATAGTTTTAGCTGGAAGGGCTTGGCAGAGCAGCCGGGGAGAAAAGACCTCTTGCGATTCTCTTTTCTTTCTGCCTGAATGCGGTCAATTGGCACTTGCCAAAGCAAGGTTTCCCAGCACAAACTACAAAGCAGCAGCTCTCTCCTGGCAGAGGAAATCCCATGCAGTGTTGCCCTGGCGAGATAGTGTTGCTACAGCGAGGCCCAGGGAAAACAGACTGCCTAGAGAAATCCTAGCAAAGCCCTGTGTTTCCCCACAGGAATGTATGTCAGTTTCAGTTCTTTGCCAGCAACGGAGCTCACAGGCAACGTCAGATTGTGTGTATCTCAGTGAGAGAAAGAACACTGTGACTTCCCCCGTTCCTCTGACGAAAGCGGTTAGAGGGAGAAAAGCGTCCTTTGCTTTCGCTTTCCCGCAGTGAGCTCGGCAGATCTGCCCTTCGCGAAGGGCCGTTTTCTCCCGGAGAACTGCCTCGCGGTAGCCCTGTTCTGGAAGTGGAACGAGTATGCAGTGTTAGCGTTCAGCTATTGTGAAGGCTCGCTTTGGCCCAGGGCAAACGAAGCGCTGGGGGAAATCTTAGCAGAGCCCGGCGCCTTTCCACGGTTCAAAGCGTGGAACAGCAGACTCTTTTGCAAAGAAGAGAGCGCACAGGCAACAGCAGCCCGCACGTTTCTCAGTGAAAGGGAGAACTCCCTGACTTCATCCAGTCCTCTGAGCAAAGCAGGCAGAGGGAGAGAAACTTTCTTTCCTTCCTCTTTCCTGCAACGAATTCCTCCTTTGCTCTTGCAAACGCAAGGCTTCTTCTGAAAAACTACGTCGCGGTGCAGGGATCCTTCCAGAGGAGCAACGGCATAGTTTTAGCTGGAAGGGCTTGGCAGAGCAGCCGGGGAGAAAAGGCCTCCTGGGATTCTCTTTTCTTTCTGCCTGAATGCGGTCAATTGGCACTTGCCAAAGCAAGGTTTCCCAGCACAAACTACAAAGCAGCAGCTCTCTCCTGGCAGAGGAAATCCCATGCAGTGTTGCCCTGGCGAGATAGTGTTGCTACAGCGAGGCCCAGGGAAAACAGACTGCCTAGAGAAATCCTAGCAAAGCCCTGTGTTTCCCCACAGGAATGCATGTCAGTTTCAGTTCTTTGCCAGCAACGGAGCTCAGAGGCAACATCAGATTGTGTGTATCTCAGTGAGAGAAAGAACACTGTGACTTCCCCCGTTCCTCTGACGAAAGCGGTTAGAGGGAGAAAAGCGTCCTTTGCTTTCGCTTTCCCGCAGTGAGCTCGGCAGATCTGCCCTTCGCGAAGGGCCGTTTTCTCCCGGAGAACTGCCTCGCGGTAGCCCTGTTCTGGAAGTGGAACGAGTATGCAGTGTTAGCGTTCAGCTATTGTGAAGGCTCGCTTTGGCCCAGGGCAAACGAAGCGCCGGGGGAAATCTTAGCAGAGCCCGGCGCCTTTCCACGGTTCAAAGCGTGGAACAGCAGACTCTTTTGCAAAGAAGAGAGCGCACAGGCAACAGCAGCCCGCACGTTTCTCAGTGAAAGGGAGAACTCCCTGACTTCATCCAGTCCTCTGAGCAAAGCAGGCAGAGGGAGAGAAACTTTCTTTCCTTCCTCTTTCCTGCAACGAATTCCTCCTTTGCTCTTGCAAACGCAAGGCTTCTTCTGAAAAACTACGTCGCGGTGCAGGGATCCTTCCAGAGGAGCAACGGCATAGTTTTAGCTGGAAGGGCTTGGCAGAGCAGCCGGGGAGAAAAGGCCTCCTGCGATTCTCTTTTCTTTCTGCCTGAATGCGGTCAATTGGCACTTGCCAAAGCAAGGTTTCCCAGCACAAACTACAAAGCAGCAGCTCTCTCCTGGCAGAGGAAATCCCATGCAGTGTTGCCCTGGCGAGATAGTGTTGCTACAGCGAGGCCCAGGGAAAACAGACTGCCTGGAGAAATCCTAGCAAAGCCCTGGGTTTCCCCACAGGAATGTATGTCAGTTTCAGTTCTTTGCCAGCAACGGAGCTCAGAGGCAACATCAGATTGTGTGTATCTCAGTGAGAGAAAGAACACTGTCAGTTCCCCCGTTCCTCTGACGAAAGCGGTTAGAGGGAGAAAAGCGTCCTTTGCTTTCGCTTTCCCGCAGTGAGCTCGGCAGATCTGCCCTTCGCGAAGGGCCGTTTTCCCCCGGAGAACTGCCTCGCGGTAGCCCTGTTCTGGAAGTGGAACGAGTATGCAGTGTTAGCGTTCAGCTATTGTGAAGGCTCGCTTTGGCCCAGGGCAAACGAAGCGCCGGGGGAAATCTTAGCAGAGCCCGGCGCCTTTCCACGGTTCAAAGCGTGGAACAGCAGACTCTTTTGCAAAGAAGAGAGCGCACAGGCAACAGCAGCCCGCACGTTTCTCAGTGAAAGGGAGAACTCCCTGACTTCATCCAGTCCTCTGAGCAAAGCAGGCAGAGGGAGAGAAACTTTCTTTCCTTCCTCTTTCCTGCAACGAATTCCTCCTTTGCTCTTGCAAACGCAAGGCTTCTTCTGAAAAACTACGTCCTGGTGCAGGGATCCTTCCAGAGGAGCAACGGCATAGTTTTAGCTGGAAGGGCTTGGCAGAGCAGCCGGGGAGAAAAGACCTCTTGCGATTCTCTTTTCTTTCTGCCTGAATGCGGTCAATTGGCACTTGCCAAAGCAAGGTTTCCCAGCACAAACTACAAAGCAGCAGCTCTCTCCTGGCAGAGGAAATCCCATGCAGTGTTGCCCTGGCGAGATAGTGTTGCTACAGCGAGGCTCAGGGAAAACAGACTGCCTAGAGAAATCCTAGCAAAGCCCTGTGTTTCCCCACAGGAATGTATGTCAGTTTCAGTTCTTTGCCAGCAACGGAGCTCACAGGCAACGTCAGATTGTGTGTATCTCAGTGAGAGAAAGAACACTGTGACTTCCCCCGTTCCTCTGACGAAAGCGGTTAGAGGGAGAAAAGCGTCCTTTGCTTTCGCTTTCCCGCAGTGAGCTCGGCAGATCTGCCCTTCGCGAAGGGCCGTTTTCCCCCGGAGAACTGCCTCGCGGTAGCCCTGTTCTGGAAGTGGAACGAGTATGCAGTGTTAGCGTTCAGCTATTGTGAAGGCTCGCTTTGGCCCAGGGCAAACGAAGCGCTGGGGGAAATCTTAGCAGAGCCCGGCGCCTTTCCACGGTTCAAAGCGTGGAACAGCAGACTCTTTTGCAAAGAAGAGAGCGCACAGGCAACAGCAGCCCGCACGTTTCTCAGTGAAAGGGAGAACTCCCTGACTTCATCCAGTCCTCTGAGCAAAGCAGGCAGAGGGAGAGAAACTTTCTTTCCTTCCTCTTTCCTGCAACGAATTCCTCCTTTGCTCTTGCAAACGCAAGGCTTCTTCTGAAAAACTACGTCGCGGTGCAGGGATCCTTCCAGAGGAGCAACGGCATAGTTTTAGCTGGAAGGGCTTGGCAGAGCAGCCGGGGAGAAAAGGCCTCCTGCGATTCTCTTTTCTTTCTGCCTGAATGCGGTCAATTGGCACATGCCAAAGCAAGGTTTCCCAGCACAAACTACAAAGCAGCAGCTCTCTCCTGGCAGAGGAAATCCCATGCAGTGTTGCCCTGGCGAGATAGTGTTGCTACAGCGGGGCTCAGGGAAAACAGACTGCCTAGAGAAATCCTAGCAAAGCCCTGTGTTTCCCCACAGGAATGTATGTCAGTTTCAGTTCTTTGCCAGCAACGGAGCTCAGAGGCAACGTCAGATTGTGTGTATCTCAGTGAGAGAAAGAACACTGTGACTTCCCCCGTTCCTCTGACGAAAGCGGTTAGAGGGAGAAAAGCGTCCTTTGCTTTCGCTTTCCCGCAGTGAGCTCGGGAGATCTGCCCTTCGCGAAGGGCCGTTTTCCCCCGGAGAACTGCCTCGCGGTAGCCCTGTTCTGGAAGTGGAACGAGTATGCAGTGTTAGCGTTCAGCTATTGTGAAGGCTCGCTTTGGCCCAGGGCAAACGAAGCGCTGGGGGAAATCTTAGCAGAGCCCGGCGCCTTTCCACGGTTCAAAGCGTGGAACAGCAGACTCTTTTGCAAAGAAGAGAGCGCACAGGCAACAGCAGCCCGCACGTTTCTCAGTGAAAGGGAGAACTCCCTGACTTCATCCAGTCCTCTGAGCAAAGCAGGCAGAGGGAGAGAAACTTTCTTTCCTTCCTCTTTCCTGCAACGAATTCCTCCTTTGCTCTTGCAAACGCAAGGCTTCTTCTGAAAAACTACGTCGCGGTGCAGGGATCCTTCCAGAGGAGCAACGGCATAGTTTTAGCTGGAAGGGCTTGGCAGAGCAGCCGGGGAGAAAAGGCCTCCTGGGATTCTCTTTTCTTTCTGCCTGAATGCGGTCAATTGGCACTTGCCAAAGCAAGGTTTCCCAGCACAAACTACAAAGCAGCAGCTCTCTCCTGGCAGAGGAAATCCCATGCAGTGTTGCCCTGGCGAGATAGTGTTGCTACAGCGAGGCCCAGGGAAAACAGACTGCCTAGAGAAATCCTAGCAAAGCCCTGTGTTTCCCCACAGGAATGCATGTCAGTTTCAGTTCTTTGCCAGCAACGGAGCTCAGAGGCAACATCAGATTGTGTGTATCTCAGTGAGAGAAAGAACACTGTGACTTCCCCCGTTCCTCTGACGAAAGCGGTTAGAGGGAGAAAAGCGTCCTTTGCTTTCGCTTTCCCGCAGTGAGCTCGGCAGATCTGCCCTTCGCGAAGGGCCGTTTTCTCCCGGAGAACTGCCTCGCGGTAGCCCTGTTCTGGAAGTGGAACGAGTATGCAGTGTTAGCGTTCAGCTATTGTGAAGGCTCGCTTTG
>NW_026975359.1:300000-403226 GCF_030014295.1 Loxodonta africana | reverse complement strand
CTCAATTTCCGAGGTGAATGCCAGAAGAGACAGTTGAGTGTCAGTGGACAAAATGGAGGACTCTGCGGAATTGGCCAGTTAGGGTGGACATCTCCTATTGGCTCAGTGTTTGTGACCCATCTCATCAGAAGTTCCACCCTGTCTTCCAGTGGCTGTCTCCATGGGGATAGGGAAAGAAGCCTTAGCCCCGCCCACTTGTCCTTGTCCTGGAATACCTGGCTTGTTGACCCTCACACAGACCCCTGTGTTAATGAAAAAAATAATGTCCGCTAGTGCCCAAGTGTCATCATTTCCTTTGAAGGCTTAGGGCCCTTTCCTGGGGCAGAAGACAGCCAAGGTCACCCTGAGTCTAGATACCTAGTGACCTGTGACACTGCCGCCACTGATAGGTGTTGATTTCCATGTTCACATATCCCCTGGTGGCAGATTCAGAGTGGTTGGAGGAGAAATGGAGCTAGAGAGCACATAGTCACGGGGGCAAGGGCCAAAGGTCATGAAAAATAGCAGACATCATGGAGCTCAAGTGGGAGCCCGTCTAGGGCCCAGGGCACCCTCCTGTACATGGCAACCAGATCATCCATATCCCCACATCCACACACACTGGAATACCGGTGCCCTGGCTGCCAGGATTTCGGCCTTGTCTTAGGAGACCTGACACATGTGCAGTGTGTTACTGGAGGCTGTAGACCAGCAGATGGCAAAATGTGGAAAATGGTAGTTTCAGTTGTCTTTTCCTGTACTCTCCTTGGTGGAGTTTGCCATGCTGTGTTTCCTAGCAGGAGAAGGCATTCATGGAGAAAGGAGGATTTGATGTGTACAGACAAGGTGGAGACCAGAGTGGGATCTACAGACCCAAGCTAGGCCTCTGGCAGGTATGTGTCAATGTTTTCTGCCCATTCCCCTTGGCCGAGTTTTTCCATACCATGTGTCAGCCAAATTTAGTACTCTCCACAAAAGCTTCCATCTGCCTGCAAGCTTCACCAGGCCAGGGTCTGCCTGTGGTGTAGCTCCTCTCAGTAATCAAGACCTTCTACACAGACTACCTGCTCTTCTCTGCCCATAGGCAAGCAATATAGCCAGAGGCCTCCACCCTTTCATCTCTAGTCTCTCAGACACTCCAAGTTGTGATGTGTCTCTGAGGTAGAATGAAGAGATTTTGGAGGATGAACACATACAGAGACAGAGAGAGGCAAGAGATGCTGAGTGGGGACACCTTGCCTACTGATATCCTCAGGAAAGTGGAAAACAGATACCTGGCCTACTCTCCCAATGCCCTGAACCTCTCTGCACAAGAGGCTCCCATCTGCCTGCATAACCTTTACCAGGTTGTGCTGAAATCGTGTGGCCACAGCCAGAGGTAGCCACTAAGTGTCATAGCTCACAAAGGAGGGCCGTATGTCATTGGCCAGGTGGGCCAGATCTCTCCCATTGGCTCAGTACATGTTACCCAGCCCCTCAGAAGCTGCACCCGCTCTTCCAGTTGCTGTCTGCATGGTGATGGTGAACAAGCCTTAGCCACGCCAACCCGGCCTTCACTTGGCCTGCCGACCCTCACCCGGCCCTCTGTTTTGATAAAGATTAGTGTCCGCCATGGCCCAGGTGTCACCATCTGGGATAAAGGATTCGGGCCCTTGCTTGGGGCAGAAGACAGCTAAGGTCAGCTTGTGCCTAGATCTATAGTGACTTGTGACACTGCTGCCAGTGATAGATGGTGACTTCCACAATTACATATCCCCTGGTGGCAGAATGATAGTGACGGGTAGAGAAATATCGCTAGGGAGCACATGTTCAATGACGCATCGACCAAAGGCCAGGGCCAGTAGTGGACATCGTGGAGATGAATGACGACCCAGTCAAGGGCCAAGGATCCCTCCTTTATGTGGCAAACCGCTGGACTGCTAGGGCCCTGGCTACCAGGATTTCGGCCTTGTCCTTGGAGGAAGGCCACATACACAGTGTTCCACCAGAGGCAGTGGACCTGTCGGGAGCAAAAACTGGAAAATGGCAGTTTCACTTCATTTGGGCTGTACCGCCTTTGACTGAGTGGCATGCTGTTTTTCCTAGTAGGATAAGGCACTGATGGAGAAAGGCAGAATTATGTGTGCATGCAAGGTGTGTGCTGAGAGGGTGACAAGGTTGAGACCAGGTTGGGACCTTTAGTTCCAGGAGAGGCTCCTGGCAGGTGTGGGTCAATGTTCTCTGCCCATCCCACTTGGCAGGGGGTTTTTCACCATACAAAGGATCAGCGGAATTATTAGTCGCCAGAGAGGTTGCATCTGCCCACAAGCTCCACCTGGCCAGGTCCACCAGTGGTGACTTTCCCATGTAGGTCAACAGTATATGAAACCATCCAGATAGGCTAACTGCTATTCTCTGCCCATGGGGAACCAGTACAGCCAGAAGCCTTCCCCCTATCATCTCCAGGCTCTCAGGCCCCTCATACTTGTGATGTGTCTCAAGGGTAGAATGAAGAGAACTCTCCAAGGGACCATGTACAGAGAGGGACCATAGATGCTAAATAAGGCCACCTTGCCTACTGATATCCTGAAAAAAAAAAACAAAACCCAGTGCCGTCGAGTCAATTCTGACTCATAGCGACCCTATATCCTCAACTAAGTGTAAAAGAGGTACTTTGCCTGCTCTCTCAGTGTCTTGAAAATGTCCACATCAGGGGTTGCCAGAAGTAAAGATATTCCCTGGGTGTACTCAATTCCTGTGGCCAAAGCCAGAAGAGGCCATGGAGTATCGATGGACAAAATGGAGGACTCTAAGGAACTGGCCAGTTAAGGCGGACCTCTCTTATTGGCTCGGTGTTTGTGACCAGTCCCAACAGAAGTTCCGCCCAGTCTGCCGTGGCTGTCTCCATGGTGATTGGGAAAGAAGCTTTAGCCCCACCTAAAATATTATTTTATTTTTACTTGACCTTCACCTGGCCTGCTGACCCTCACGGTGACCCCTGTGTTGATTGAAAAAAGTAATGTCCGCCAGTGCCCAAGTGTCATCATTTCCTTTGAAATATCCCTTCCTGGGACAGAAGACAGCCAAGGTCAGCCTGAGCCTAAATACCTGGTTCCCTGTGACACTGTCGCCAGTGATAGATGTTGATTTCAACACTCACGTATCTCTGATGGTTTCCCATGTCAATAAAAAGTTTCTAAGACCATCCAGATAGTCTATCTGATATTCTCTGCTTATGGGGAACTGGTACAGCCAGAAGTCTTCACCCTTTCATCTCCAGATTCTCCCTCAGGCACTTGTGATGTTTCTCAGGGTTAGAATAAAGAGATATCTATGAATGAACACATCCAGAGAGGGACCATAAATGCTGAGTGAGGTCACCTTGCCTACTGATATCCTCAAGTAGGTGGAACACAGGGACCTAGCCTGCTCTCCCAGTATGTTCAACCTGTTCACATCCAGGGGTGGCACCTGTGAAGATATTCCCTGGGTATGTTCAATTCCTGTGACCAAAGCCAGGAGAGGCCGTTGAGCGTCCATGGACAAAACATAGGACTCTTCTGAACTGGCCAGTTAGGCCGCACCTCTCTTACTGGCTCAGTGTTCGTGTGGCGTCCTATCAGAAGTTCCACCCAGACTTTCTGTGGCTGTCTCCATGGTGATTGGAAACAAACTGTAGCCCCACCCACTCGGCCTTCACCTGGTCACCTGGCCTGTTGACCCTCACCCAGCCCCTCTGTTGATGAAAAAAATGATGACGGCCAGTGCCCATGTGTCTTCATTTAGTTTGAACGATTAGGGATCTTTCCTGGGGCAGAAGACAGCCAAGGTCAGCCTGAGCCTAGATACCTAGTGACCTGTGACACTGCTGCTAGTGATACTGATTTCCACACTCACATATCCACTGGCAGCAGATTCAGAGTGGTTGAAGAAGAAATGTACCTAGAGAGCACACATTCGAGGCGACACAGGCCAAAGGCAGATAGTACACATTGTGGAGCTCAAGTTTCAGCCTCGCTAGGGCCCAGGGCTCCCTGTTGTAGGTTGCAAACATGCCATCCACATCCCCACATCCATAGACTCTGGACTACTGGGACCCTGGCTGCCAGGATTTCGGCATTGTCCTGGCAAACCTGATGCATATGCAGTGTGCCACCGGAGGCTGTGAACGAGCAGATGGCACAATTTTGAAAATGCTCGTTTTGCATGATTTTGCCTGTAATCTCCTTTGACTGAGTGGCTGAAGTGTTTCCTAGCAGGTGAAGGTGTTCATGGCGAAAGGCGGATTTGATGTGTGCATGGAGGTGTGTGCTGAGAAGATGACAAGATGGAGGTCAGGGTGGGATCTTCTGACCCAGGATAGGTGTCTGGAAGGTATGTATTAATGTTTTCTGCCCCTTCCACTTGCCTGGGTGTTTCCATACAAGCTGTCATTGGAATAAGTAGTCTCCGGAGAGGCTTCCACCTGTGAGCAAGCTTCACCTGGCCAGGGTCCGCCCGTGGTGTAGCTCCCTCATCAATCACTACTATTTAGACTTTCCAGATAGACTATCTGCCTTTCTCTGCCCATGAGCAACCAGTACAGCCAGAGGCCTTCCCCCTTTGGTCTTTTGTCTCTAGGCACTCTTTCAGGCACTCCAAGCTGTGATGTGTCTCAGGGGTAGAATAAAGAGAGTTCCCAGAATTAACACATCCAGAAAGAGACAGAGAGAGGTAAGAGAAGCTGAGTGGGGATGCCTTGCCTACTGATACTCTCAGAAAAGTGGAAAACAGGTACCTGGTATGCTCTGCCAATGCCCTGAACCTGTCCACATCAGGGGCTCCCCTCTGCCTGAATTGCCTTTCCCAGGGTGTGGTGAAATCCTTTGGCCACAGCCAGAGGTGGCCACTGTGTCACAGGTGACAATGGAGGGCCCTGTATCATCCGCCAGGTGGGCCAGATCTCTACCGTTGGCTCAGTAGTTGTCAGCTAGCCCATCAGAAGCTCCTCCCACTCTTCTGAGGCCTGTCTCCTTGGTGATAGCAAACAAGCCTTAGCTTCGCCCACCCGATGTTCACTCAGCCTGCATGGCCTGCTGACCCTCACCCCGTGCTCTGTGTTGTCAGAATTAATGTCCACCAGGGCAGAGGTGTCACCGTCTGGAATAAAGGGTTTGGGCCCTTTCCTGGGACAGAGACAGCTAAGGTCAGCTTGTGCCTCGATCTCTAGTGACTTGTGACACTGCTGCCAGTGATAGACGGTGACTTTGACATTCACATATCCCCTGGTGGCAGAATGATCATGACAGGAGGAGAAATATCGCTATAGAGCACACATTCAATGAGGCACCAGCCAAGGGCCAGTGACCTTACTGGGCTACGTAGAATTGAATGGTGAGCCAGTCTAGGGCCCAAGACTCCCTCCTGTATGTGGCAAACAGGTCATCCACATCCCCACGTCCAGAAGCCTCTGGACTGCTGGGGCCCTGGCTGCCAGGGTTTCGGCCTTGTCTTCGGAGGCCAGCTACACCCTGTTCCACCAGAGGCAGGGGACACGTACAGAGCAAACATTTGAAAATGGCAGTTTCACTTCATTTTCTCGGAACTACCTTTGGCTGAGTGGCATGCTTTTTTTCCTAGCAGCATAAAACATTCAGAGATAAAGGCAGAATTATATGTGCAGACATAGTGTGTGCTGAGGTGATGAGGTTGAGACCAGGTTGGGATCTTTAGTCTCAGGAGAGGCCCCTGGCTGGTATAGGTCAATCTTATCTACCCTTTCCACTTGGCGGGGTTTTCCACCGTACAACGTATCAGCAGAATTAGTAGTCGCCAGAGGGGCTTGCATCTGCCCACAAGCTCCACCTGGCCAGGGTCTACCCGTGGTGTATTTCCCATGTCAATCATCAGTATCTAAGACCATCCCGATAGACTACCTCATATTCTCTGGCCATGGGGAACCGGTACAGCCAAAAGACTTCCCCCTTTCATCTCCATTCTCTCTCTCAGGCACTCATGATGTTTCTCAGGGGTAGAATGAAGAGATTTCTCCAAATGAACACATCCAGAGAGAGACCATAGATGCTAATCGAGGTCACCATGTCTACTGATATCAAGTAAGTAGAGTGCAGGTACCTGGCCTGCTCTCCCAGTGTCTTGAACCTGTCCACATCAGGGGTTTCCACCTGTGAAGATATTCCCTGATGTGCTCAATTCCTGTGGCCAAACCAGAAGAGGCCATTGAGTGTCCATGGACAAAATGGAGGACTCTGCTGAACTGGCCAGTTAGACCGGACCTCTCCTCTTGGCTCAGTGTTTGTGACATGTCCCATCAGAAGTTCCACCCAGCCTTCCTGTGGCTGTCTCCATGGTGATTGGGAAAGAAACCTTAGCCCCACCCACTCGGCCTTTACCTAGCCACCTGGCCTATTGACCCTCAGCCAGACCCCTGTGTTGATTCAAAATATAATGTCTGCCAGTGCCCACATGTCATCATTTCCTTTGAAGGATGAAGGCCCTTGCCTGGGGCAAAAGACAGTCAAGGTTAGCCTGAGCCTACATAGTGACCTGTGACACTGCCGCCAGAGATAGAATTTGATTTCCTCACTCACATATCCGCTGGTAGCAGATTCAGAGTGGTTGGAGGAAAAATGTACCTAGAGAGCACACATTCAAGGTGGCACAGACCAAAGTTCTACTCTGTCCTGTAGGGTCAGTTATGAGTTGGAATTGACTCAACAGCACACAACAACA
Organism: Loxodonta africana; assembly: GCF_030014295.1. NCBI lineage: Eukaryota > Metazoa > Chordata > Mammalia > Proboscidea > Elephantidae > Loxodonta > Loxodonta africana. The sequence continues at coordinate 396,536 of NW_026975359.1, read as the reverse complement.
AATGTATGATGGAAATTGAGGAGTACAAAGCTCCAAGAAATGGTCCTCCCTTCTGGGTCAAAGGATGGAGGACAGAGAAAACAGAGATCCAAAACCTTGGAAAAAAAGAAGTCTGGGAGGAAGATTGTTGGTGGAATAAGGACTGTGAAGGGCTACCATACATACTGAGGAATCTGAAGTGTAATGTGTATGCCTAAGGATGGAGACATGCTCATAAAAAAAAAAAAAAATACTGACAAGGCCTTAGGCTTGCACCTCTGGCTGATCTTTGGGCTCCATGCAAACAGGAAGCAAATGCCAAGGCAGAGTTTTAGGCAGTCTGTGTTAGCATTGAAAGGATGTCCCAGTTTGGAGCCAATCTGCAAAGACTGGGAGAGTATTATTTTTTCTTTTTGGGTACAAGCATTTAAAGAAATCACTGTGAGATCATGAACTCACTCATTGAGATAACAGAACAGAAACTTCCGTGGCCAGACATGACAAGGAATACAAGCTTTGCAGAAATAATTTGGAAATGTCACTAAGTAAATGGATGATTGGCCCTCAACAATTAAAAAAAAAAAAAAAAAAAAACCCTAATTACAGGAGAGAACCTGCTTTTTCATAACCATAGTATATTATTTAAAATACCCAGAGTTTTCCTCCTTTTCTCAACTTTTAAGTCTTATTTGATAGGCCTGTCCAATCTTTGCCTGAAGGGTGAACCTCAGGAGTGACTTCATTACTGAGCTGAAATGGTGTCCAGGGGTCATACTTTCAGGGTTTCTCCCATCTCTGTCTGGCTATCAAGTCCTGTCTTGTTTTTTGTTGTTCGTTTGTCTTTGTAGTCCTTTATTTATTTTTTAAAGTTAACATTCAAGTTCTTAATCCATCCGCAATTAATTTTTGTGTATGGTAGCAGTTAAAGCCCTGCTTTTATATCCTCCATAAGGTTAACCACATAAACCAAATTTCTTGTGACACTTGTTATTTTTATTTTAAATAATACTTTTTTTTTTAGGATTCCTTAACTGGATTGTGTTTGTACCTTCATTGACTTTTATTTTTCAACTCCCTCCACCCCCCTAAAAAACAGCAAGTACACAAAACGTAATTTTCTGTACATAAAAAGCCTGAGATTTTTCACTACTAATTAACAATTAAGTTCTTAGGGAGGCAAGAGTAATGGTTAGATATAAGCTCTTTAAAGTCAAATAAATTGGGTTTGAATCTTATGTCTATACATTTCTTAAATTTTTATCTCTTTAAAGGAAATTATTTAACTCATATTTCAGCATTTTTGTAGTAATGAAATAAAACAATTATCTTAAATCCCTTACCATGAGAACTGACATAAAATCTCAGTAATTTGCGTATCTCTTGACCCACACAAGGAAGAACAAAAGATTTAAGTAATATGCTGTAAAATGTCTTGGATTTGAATCTGTAACTTTTTCCCTGATGTGTCTTTGAAATAAAGCCCAAACCCATTGCCGTCAAGTCAATTCCAACTCGTAGTGACCCTATAGGACAGAGTAGAACTGCCCCATAGAGTTTCCAAGGAGAGCCTGGTGGATTCAAATTGCTGATCTTTTGGTTAACAGTCATAGCACTTAACCACTATACCACCAGGGTTTCCATCATTGAAGTAGAACCGCATATTTTCATGAAAGAGGAGTAAGAATGCCTATCTCATTCTACAGAACTAAATGTATTTTTAAGCCCTTTTCTCATATATGATATTTTTAATTCCAGTTTTTCCAAACTAAGCATGTTCTTCTAAGAAAATGTTTTATTACAAAGAACAGTAATAATTAAAATATATTTAATGTATAACTATAAAAAGATGTCCTAGAAGAGGTCCAATCCCTGTAAATAATACTCAGGGTGTTTCGTATATTGAGATCGCTCTAAAACTGCTAAGTGACCAACCAATACATATGTTGAAAGTATCAGGAGTACTCCTAAAATACCATAACCATTCTTATCAAACTAGTGTACTTAGTTTTGATCTACAGCTTCTCAGAAAGCTTTCAGTATGTCTCTTTTCAGAGATGATTTGTAATAACCTAATAAAAGGAAAATAAGACAATGGTGCACTGCAGAGAATATACAAATTGGAAAAAAGATGATATAATGTATGTTGTTCCCAAAATATAGGGCATTGAAGCCTACAGTTTGAGAAAAAAGACTGGAGTTGGCATGTTGGATAGTAGTTTCAGCATCATATTTTGTCAACCAAGTTAGCACTTCATACACTGTGGAAAGGGAGGTTTAAGTTCCCTGCACTCAACCTTTTTTTTTCCCCCTTCAGGTTATCCCCTCATCTCATTTCTAAGTTTGTATATTCTTTTTTTAAAAAATAATTTTTATTGAGCTTTAAGTGAACGTTTACAAATCAAGTCAGTCTGTCACATATAAGCTTATATACACCTTACTCCATACTCCCACTTACTCTCCCACTAATGAGTCAGCCCTTCCAGTCTCTCCTTTCTGATAATTTTGCCAGTTTCTAACCCTCTCTACCCTCCTATCTCCCCTCCAGACAGGAGATGCCATCACAGTCTCAAGTGTCCACCTGATACAAGTAGCTCACTCTTCATCAGCATCTCTCTCTAACCCATTGTCCAGTCCCTTCCATGGCTGATGAGCTGTCTTCGGGAATGGTTCCTGTCCTGGGCCAACAGAAGGTTTGGGGACCATGACCGCCAGGATTCCTCTAGTCTCAGTCAGACCATTAAGTCTGGTCTTTTATGAGAATTTGGGGTCTGCATCCCACTGATCTCCAGCTCCCTCAGGGGTTCTCTGTTGTGCTCCCTGTCAGGGCAGTCATCGGTTGTGGCCGGGCACCATCTAGTTCTTCTGGTCTCAGGATGATGTAAGTCTCTGCTTCACGTGGCCCTTTCTGTCTCTTGGGCTGATAGTTGTCGTGTGACCTTGGTGTTCCTCATTCTCCTTTGCTCCAGGTGGGTTGAGACCCATTGATGCATCTTAGATGGCCGCTTCTTAGCATTTAAGACCCCAGATGCCACATTTCAAAGTGGGATGTAGAAAGTTTTCATAATAGTATTATTTTGCCAATTGACTTAGAAGTCCCCTTAAGCCTTAGTCCCCAAACCCCCACCCTTACTTCGCTGACCTTTGAAGCATTCAGTTTATCCTGGAAACTTCTTTGCTTTTGGTCCAGTCCATTTGAGCTGACCTTCCGTGTATTGAGTATTGTCCTTCCCTTCACCTCAAGTAGTTCTTATCTACTACCTAATCAGTATATAACCCTCTCCCTCCCTCCCCCCTCCCCCCTCGTAACCACAAAAGTATGTGTTCTTCTCAGTTTATACTATTTCTCAAGATCTTATAATAGTGGCCTTATACAATATTTGTCCTTTGGCTTCTGACTAATTTCACTCAGCATAATGCCTTCCAGGTTCCTCCATGTTATGAAATGTTTCAGAGATTCGTCACTGTTCTTTATCGATGCGTAGTATTCCATTGTGTGAATATACCACAATTTATTTAACCATTCATCCGTTGATGGACACCTTGGTTGCTTCCAGCTTTTTGCTATTGTAAACAGAGCTGCAATAAACATGGGTGTGCATATATCTCTTCGTGAAGGCTCTTATTTCTCTACGGTATATTCCAGGGAGTGGGATTTCTGAGTCCCATGGTAGTTCTATTTCTAACTTTTTAAGAAAACGCAAGATAGATTTCCAAAGTGGTTGTACCATTTTACATTCCCACCAGCAGTGTATAAGAGTTCCAATCTCTCCGCAGCCTCTCCAACATTTATTATTTTGTGTTTTTTGGATTAATGCCAGCTTTGTTGGAGTGAGATGGAATCTCATCGTAGTTTTAATTTGCATTTCTCTAATGGCTAATGAGCGAGAGCATTTTCTCATGTATCTGTTAGCTGCCTGAATATCATCTTTAGTGAAGTGCGTGTTCATATCCTTTGCCCACTTCTTGATTGGGTTGTTTGTCTTTTTGTGGTTGAGTTTTAACAGAATCATATAGATTTTAGAGATCAGGCGCTGGTCGAAGATGTCATAACTGAACATTCTTTCCCAATCTGTAGGTGGTCTTTTTACTCTTTTGGTGAAGTCTTTAGATGAGCATAGGTGTTTGATTTTTAGGAGCTCCCAGTTATCTGGTTTCTCTTCATCATTTTTGTAAAATTTTGTATTCTGTTTATGCCTTGAATTAGGGCTCCTAAAGTTGTCCCTATTTTTTCTTCCGTGATTTTTATCATTTTAGTCTTTATGTTTAGGTCTTTGATCCACTTGGAGTTAGTTTTTGTGCATGGTGTGAGGTTTCGGTTCTGTTTCATTTTTCTGCAAATGGGTATCCAGTTATGCCAGCATCATTTGTTAAAAAGACTATCTTTTCCCCAATTAACTGACACTGGGCCTTTGTCAAATATCAGCTGCTCATATGTGGATGGATTTCTGTCTGGATTCTCAATTCTATTCCACTGGTCTATTTGCCTGTTGTTGTACCAGTACCAGGCTGTTTTGACTGCTGTGGCTGTATAATAGGTTCTGAAATCAGGTAGAGTGAGGCCTCCCACTTTCTTCTTCTTTTTCAGTAATGCTTTACTTATCCGAGGTTTCTTTCCCTTCCATATGAAGCTGGTGATTTGTTTCTCCATCACATTAAAAAATGTCATTGGAATTTGGATCGGAAGTGCATTGTATGTATAGATGGCTTTTGGTAGAATAGACATTTTTACTATGTTAAGTCTTCCTATCCATGAGCAAGGTATGTTTTTCCACTTAAGTAGGTCCTTTTTAGTTTCTTGCACTAGTACTTTGTAGTTTTCTTTGTATAGGTCTTTTACATCTTTGGTAAGATTTATTCCTAAGTATTTTATCTTCTTGGGGGCTACTGTGAATGGTATTGATTTGGTGATTTCCTCTTTGATGTTGTTTTTGTTGGTGTAGAGGAATCCAAGTGATTTTTGTATGTTTATCTTATAACCTGAAACTCTGCTGAACTCTTCTATTAGTTTCAGTAGTTTTCTGGAGGATTCCTTAGGGTTTTCTGTGTATAAGATCATGTCATCTACAAATAGAGATAGTTTTACTTCCTCTATGCCAATTCGGATGCCCTTTATTTCTTTGTCTAGCCTACTTGCTCTGGCTAGGACCTCTAGCACAATGTTGAATAGGAGCGGTAATAAAGGGCATCCTTGTTTGGTTCCCGTTCTCAAGGGAAATGCTTTCAGGCTCTCTCCATTTAGAGTGATGTTGGCTGTTGGCTTTGTATAAAAAAAATGTCCTTTATTATGTTGAGGAATTTTCCTTCAGTTCCTGTTTTACTGAGGGTTTTTATCATGAATGGGCGTTGGACTTTGTCAAATGCCTTTTCTGCATCAATTGATAAGATCATGTGGGTTTTGTCTTTTGTTTTATTTATGTGGTGGATTACATTAATGGTTTTTCTAATATTAAACCAGCCTTGCATACCTGGTATAAATCCCACTTGGTCGTGCTGGATTTTTTTTTTTTTTTTGATATTTTGTTGAATTCTATTGGCTAGAATTTTGTTTAGGATTTTTGCATCTATGTTCATGAGGGATATAGGTCTGTAATTTTCTTTTTTTGTAATGTCTTTACCTGGTTTTGGTATCAGGGATACGGTGGCTTCATAGAATGAGTTAGGTAGTATTCCGTCATTTTCTATGCTTTGAAATACCTTTAGTAGTAGTGGTGTTAACTCTTCTCTGAAAGTTTGGTAGAACTCTGCAGTAAAGCCATCTGGGCCAGGGCTTTTTTTTGTTGGGAGTTTTTTGATTACCGTTTCAATCTCTTTTTTTGTTATGGGTCTATTTAGTTGTTCTACTTCTGATTGTGTTCGTTTAGGTAGGTAGTGTTTTTCTAGGAATTCATCCATCTCTTCAAGGTTTGCGAATTTGTTAGAGTACAATTTTTCATAATAATCTGATGTGATTCTATTAATTTCAGTTGGGTCTGTTGTGATGTGGCCCATTTCATTTCTTATTCGGGTTATTTGTTTCCTTTCCTGTATTTCTTTACTCAGTCTGGCCAATGATTTATCAATTTCGTTAATTTTTTCAAAGAACCAGCTTTTGGCTTTGTTAATTCTTTCAATTGTTTTCCTGTTCTGTAATTCATTTAGTTCAGCTCTAATTTTTATTATTTGTCTTCTGGTGCCTGATGAATTCTTTTGTTGTTTGCTTTCTATTTGTTCAAGTTGTAGGGACAGTTCTCTGCTTTTGGCTCTTTCTTCTTTTTGTATGTGTGCATTTATCGGTATAAATTGACCTCTGAGCACTGCTTTTGCTGTGTCCCAGAGGTTTTGATAGAAAGTGTTTTCATTCTCGTTGCATTGTATGAATTTCTTTATTCCCTCCTTAATACCTTCTATAACCCAACCTTTTTTGAGCAGGGTATTGTTCAGTTTCCAAGTATTTGATTTCTTTTCCCTAATTTTTCTGTTAGATTTCCACTTTTATGGTCTTGTGATCTGAGAAGATGCTTTGTAATATTTCAATGTCTTGGATTTTGCAAAGGTTTGTTTTATGACCTAATATGTGGTCTATTCTAGAGAATGTTCCATGTGCGCTAGAAAAAAAAAGTATACTTTGCAGCAGTTGGGTGGAGTGTTCTGTATAAGTCTATGAGGTCAAGTTTGTTGATTGTAGCAATTAGGTCTTCTGTGTCTCTTTTGAGCTTCTTACTGGAAGTCCTGTCCCCCTCTGAAAGTGGTGTGTTGAAGTCTCCTACTATAATTGTGGAGGTGTTTATCTCACTTTTCAGTTCTGTTAAAGTTTGTTTTATGTATCTTGCAGCCCTGTCATTGGGTGCATAAATATTTAATATGGTTATATCTTTCTGGTCAATTGTCCCTTTAATCATTTTGTAGTGTCCTTCTTTATCCTTTGTGGTGGATTTAACTTTAAAGTCTATTTTGTCAGAAATTAATATTGCTACTCCTGCTCTGTTTTGCTTATTGTTTGCTTGATATTTTTTTTCCATCCTTTGAGTTTTAGTTTGTTTGTGTCTCTAAGTCTAAGGTGTGTCTCTTGTAGGCAGCATATAGACGGATCGTGTTTCTTTATCCAGTCTGAGACTCTCTGTCTCTATATTGGTGCATTTAGTCCATTTACATTCAGTGTAATTATAGATAAGTATGTGTTTAGTGGTGTCATTTTGATGCTTTTTTATGTGTGTTGTTGACAATTTCATTTTTCCACTTACTTTTTTGTGCTGAGACGGTTTTCTTTGTAGATTGTGTGTTCCTCATTTTCATAGCATTTGACTTTGTGTTTGCTGAGTCGTTATGTTTTTCTTGGTTTTTATTTTGAGTTATGGAGTTGTTATACCTCTTGGTAGTTACCTTAATATTTACCCCTATTTTTCTAAGTAAAAACCTAACTTGTATTGTCCTATATCGCCTTGTATCTCTCTCCATATGGCAGTTCTATGCCACCTGTATTTAGTCCCTCTTTTTGATTATTGTGAGATTTTACATTTTGACTTCAATGATTCCGTTTTGAGCATTTTTTTCTTTTTAAAATTAATCTTAATTTGTTTTTGTGATTTCCCTATTTGAGTTGGTATCAGGATGTTCTGTTCTGTGACCTTGTGTTGTGCTTGTGTCTGATATTATTGGTTTTCTGATGAATTTCCTTTAGTATTTCTTGTAGCTTTGGTTTGGTTTTTGCAAATTCTCTAAGCTTGTGTCTATCTGTAAAGGTTTTAATTTCGCCTTCATATTTTCGAGAGAGTTTTACTGGAAATATGATCCTTGGTTGGCAGTTTTTCTCCTTCAGTGCTCTATATATGTCATCCCATTCCCTTCTTGACTGCATGGTTTCTGCTGAGTAGTCTGAACTTATTCTTATTGATTCTCCTTTGTAGGAGACCTTTCTTTTATCCCTGGCTGCTTTTAAGATTTTCTCTTTATCTTTGGTTTTGGCAAGTTTGATGATTATCTGTCTTGCTGATTTTGTTTCTGGATCAATCTTAAATGGGGTTCGATGAGCATCTTGGATGGATATCCTTTTGTTTTTCATGATGTCAGGGAAGTTTTCTGCCAACAGATCTTCAACTATTCTCTCTGTGTTTTCTGTTATCTCTCCCTGTTCTGGGACTCCAATCACACGCAAGTTATTCTTCTTGATAGAGTCCCACATGATTCTTAGGGTTTCTTCATTTTCAAAAATTGTTTTATCTGATTTTTTTCCAGCTATATTGGTGTTAATTCCCTGGTCCTCCAGATTTCCCACTCTGCATTCCAATTGCTCGAGTCTGCTCCTCTGACTTTCTATTGCATTGTCTAATTGTGTAATTTTATTGTTAATCTTTTGGGTTTCTGAATGCTGTCTCTCTGTGGATTCTTGCAACTTACTAATTTTTCCACTATGTTCTTGAATAATCTTTTTGAGTTCTTCAACTGCTTTATTTGTGTGTTCCTTGGCTTTTTCTGTAGATTGCCTTATTTCATTTCTGAAGTCATCCCTGACGTCTTGAAGCATTCTGTAAATTAGTTTTTTTATATTCTGCATCTGGCAATTCCAGGATTGTATCTTCATTTGGGAAAGATTTTGATACTTTAGTTTGGGGAGTTGTAGAAGCAATTATGGTCTGCTTCTTTATGTGGTTTGATACTGACTGCTGTCTTTGAGCCATCACTAAGATATTGTAGTGATTTGTTTTATATTTGCTCACTGAGTCTTATCTTGTTTTGTTTTCTTTCAATATACGTAGATGGGCTACTAGATTGCGCTGTCTTGATTGTTGTAGCCCTTGAGTCAGTTATGTCCTATTACCAGCTGGTCTGGGCTGTTACCAGATATATAAGCCTAAGAGTCCATTCACTATTCTTGAGTAGAATCTGATTTTGGGTCATCAAGTGTGTGGTGTAGACTTTCACCTATCCACCTAGAGAAGTAGTGGTGATAGTTGTGTGCACCAGATTCTAGTAGCAGCAAGGGTTCACACTCCGGGGGGGCAGGATGCTGATAGGCTTCTGCCAAGTGCCAGTGAGGTAGGTGTGTCTCTATTCCTAAAGCACTTTGGTGGGTGGGCTCTGCAGCTGTACCTTAGGCACCCAATGCAAGTACCTCTACAGATTGGTAGGTGTCACCCCCCTTAGGCCCCTAGGCAGGAGGCTAGGTGGTCTGGGGGGAGCTTCAGCCCTCAGTTCCCTGTGGTGGGTCAGTGAGGGCTCTGTTGAATATGCAGAGGTATCAGACCTGGGAAACTTGTCTTTCCAGTAAATCCGCTAAAAAAAAAAAATGCAGTCAGATCCCTATCAGAAATGCCTTTGCATTATAATAGCCACCTTGTTCCCTGTAGGGATGAAAGCTCCAGACTGTGGATCACATATGCTTGGCTAGAGCTGGTTCTGTGCTTTCAGTCCAATTAGGGAAGGATTTTTGGTCCCTGGGTTTTTTGTGGTTGCTTCTCTCAGGCCAGAAGAATGGGTTAGGAAAAGACCAAAAAAAAAAAGGGGAAAGAAAAACCGTGGAGCAGTTCTCCCTCTGGCTCAGGAAATTCCAAAGTTAATGAAGCCGCCTGGGAAGGGGAGGGGAGGGTTCAGAAAAACAGGAGAGAGTAACACCCCAAAATATAGACAAAAGTTACTTATCTTGCTTGGGATGACTATTTTATCTGAGATTCCCGAGGGGCGTCTCTCCTATGTGTGCTGGCTGGGTAGAGATTGCCCCCGAGGGTCAGGCCCGTGACCCGTGCTTGTGCTGTCTCAGAAGCCACAGTTAGTTCCTCCGCTCCCAGTCCACAGCCCAGTGCCAAGGTTCCCCGGCTGGGATGCCGCACTTCTGGCTCCAAAACCAGTCGCTGCCTCCCAGTGACTTCTCCTCCTGTCAGCCGTGTCACTGTGCTGCCTGCATGCACTGGCTGGGCTTCCCCTCAGGTCAGTTCAGGGGGCTAGGGCTGCGCCCCATATTTGTGCCCTCTCAGGATGCCATGCTCAGATCCCCTGCGCCCAGTCCAAAGCCTGGCACCAAGGTTTCCTGACTGGGACGCAGGCTCCAGGCTCTGAAAATAGTCGCTGCTTCCCCGTGGTTGTTTGTTCTCAGTCTCTGTCACTCAGGTCAACTCTTTAGATCTGTGTTTGATGGTCAGCGTTCGTAGATTGTCATGTATGTGATCGATTCACTTGTTTTTCTGAGTCTTTGTCACAAGAGGGATCCGAGGTAGCTTCTACCTAGTCAGCCGTCTTGGCCCCGCCTCTCCTGTCTTCCTTTTTAAGTTAGAATTTTGTTCTTCGTTTTTCTCCAGCTCTGTCCATGACTCTCTATTGTGATCCCTGTCAGAGCACGCAGTGGTGGTAGCCAGGCACCATCTAGTTGTACTGGACTCAAACCGGTGGAGGCCATCATAGATGTGGTCCATTACTCCTTTGGAATAATCTTTCTCTTATGTCTTTAGTTTTCTTCATTCTTCCTTGCTCCTGAAGGGGTGATACCAGTGGAGTATCCTAGATGGCCACTTACAGACTTTACGACTCCAGACGCTACTCCCCAAAGTAGAATGTAGAACATTTTCTTTATAAACTATGTGATGCCAATTGAGCTAGACATTACCCGAGACCATGGTCCCCACAGCCCTCAGCCCAGTAATTTGGTCCCTCAGGGAGTTTGGATATGTCAGTGGAGCTTCCCTGGCCTTGCCTTCTACAAATTGTGCTGGCTTCCCCAATATTGTTTACTGCCTTACCCTTCACCAAAGATACCACTTATGAATTGTCTATTTAGTGTTTCTCCAGTCCCCCTCCCTTGCCTTGTAACCATCAAAGATTGTTTCTTTTTCTGTATAAACCTCTTCAGTACAATAGTGGTCTCATACAATATTTGTCCTTTTGTGATTAACTTATTTCACTCAGCATAATGCACTCCAGATTCAGGTTCATCCACGTTATGATACGCTTCACGGATTCATCGTTGTTCTTTATCATTGTTTAATACTCCATTGTGTGTATGTACCACAGTTTGCTTATCCATTCATCCGTTAATGAGCATCTAGGTTGTTTCCATCTTTTTGCTATTGTGAACTATACTGTAATGAACATGGGTGTTCTTATGTCTATTCCTGTGATGACTCCTATTTCTCTAGGATATATTCCTAGGAGTGGGATTGCTGGATCATATGGTATTTCTATTTCTAGCTTCCTAAGGAAGTGCCATATTGTTTTCCAAAATGGTTGTATCATTTTGCATTCCCACCAGCAATGCATAAGGGTTCCGATCTCTCTGCAGCCTCTCCAACATTTGCTATTTCCTGTTTTAGTGATTTGGGCCGGTAATGTTGGGGTGAGATGGTAGCTCATTGTGATTTGAATTACATTTCTCTGGTGGGGAATAGCTAGTGAATTGTGAGCATTTCTGCATGTGTCTGTTGGTCTCCTGAATATTTTCTTTGGTGAAGTATCTGTTAATTTCCTTTGCCCATTTTTTTCTCCTTTTTTATTTTTCATTTTATTGTACTTTAGATGAAGGTTTACAGAACAAACTAGTTTCTCATCAGAGAGTCAGTACACACATTGTTTTATGACATTGGTTAACAACCCCATGACATGTCAACACTCTCCACTCTCAACCCTGGTTTCCCCATTACCAGATTTCCTGTTACCCCCTACCTTCCAGTCCCTGCCCCAGGGCTGGTGTTCCCCTTCAGTCTTGCTTTGTTCCATGGACCTGTTCAATTTTTGGCTAAAGGGTGAACCTCAGGACCAACCTGAAAGTTTGCCTGGGGGCCATACTCTCAGGGTTTCTCCAATCTCTGTCAGGCCAGCAAGCCTGATCTTTCTTTTTGAGTTGGAATTTTGTTCTACATTTTTCTACAGCTCTGTCTGGGACCCTAAATTGTGATCCATGTCACAGGAGTCAATATTGGTAGCCAGGCACCATGTTGTTGTTCCGGACTCAGTCTGGTAGAGGCAATGGTAGACATGGTCCATTAGTCCTTTGGACTAATCTCTCCCTTGTATCTTCAGTTTTCTTCATTATTCCTTGCTCCCGAAGGGCTGAGACCAGTGGAGTATCCTAGATGGCTGCTCATGGGCTTTTAAGTCCCCAGATGCTACTCACCAAAGTAGAATGTAGAACATATTCTTTATAAACTATGTTATGCCAATCGAGCTAGATATTCCCTGAGATCATGTTCCCCACAGCTCTCAGCCCAGCAATTCAGGCCCTCAGGGAGTCTGGGTGTGTCTATGGAGCTACCATGACCATGTCTCATTCAGGTTGTGCTGGCTTTCTCGGTATTGTGTACTATCTTATCCTTCATCAAAGCTTCTACTTATCTATTGTCTATTAAATCTTTTTCCATCCCCACCCCTCTCCGTGCCCTCATAACTATCAAAGATTGTTCCTTTTTGTACTTAAACCTTTTCGTGAGTGTTTACAGTAGTGGTCTCACTCAATGTTTGTCCTTTTGTAACTGACATTTCACTCAGCATAATGTCCTCCAGATTCATCCCTGTTAGGAGATGCTTCACAGATTTGTCATTATTCTTTATCAGGAATGTAGAACAGGGTGTTATAAAAACAAAAAAAGGGGGGGGACTATTCAGTGTACAAAAATATATATAGTTCTGGGAAATTAAGATGTATCAAAAGTGACAACTCAATAGCTGGATTAGAAGATAAAGTTGAAAAAAATCTCTCAGAAGGTATAGCAGAAAGGCAAAAAGGTAGAAAATTAGAAAACTAGGCGATCCAACTTGTTAAAAATAGGGAATCAAATGGGGGGGTGGGGGGAGAGAGAGAAGAAGGAGTTTCAGTGGGGGAAGAAAACATCAAATACTTCAAAAATTTTTCAGTAACTAAAGAATATCATAGCTTCCTGGAATTATGAATTACGGCATCAAAATTTATTCAAGAAACATCGAGAAGTTTATTAATTGTATTATTTTACCAACCGAATTTATATAATCACTGGGGGGGGGATTAAATTTACAACAGCCTTTATATAGTGTCAAATGTTTTTCTTTAACAGAAGGAGTTTTGAAAACAATTATTTGGATGTCATGTATTAGACAAAAAAAAAAAAAAAAATTGAACCATGAATGGGGTTAACTGATTTTCTATTTAAAGTATCTGTTGGTACCACTATAGAACTGGCATCATTTACCCATTAATAGAACCAACATATGTGCACAAGAAAACTTGAAAAAATGAACAAAATTAATTTAGAAGGCCAGCCATTTGATCTAATTGAAAAGTCATGTTTCATAGAGTGATATGTAATAGACCTGTGCTGTATATGTCAAAATGTCTTTAAAAAATACTGTCTTTGAGCAATGTTCTTAAAATAACCAGGAACTTTTGAAGTGGTTGCTGATGTTTCTTCAGCAGATATGTGCATTTAGATTTTCAGATTGTCAGTGATATCCCTGAGCTCCATGATGGACGGAAAATGTCAACAGACATTTTGGGAACTTACATGTTCATCATCAACTATCCTGAGACATGAAAATATAGTACTTAATATTTTACTAGACATGCACTTCAGTTCTTAAACCAATTGCTACTAAAAGTATTTTTTGCAAAATAAAAAGTGTTACTAAACAAAAAATAACTAAATCATTGTAGATTTACACCAGACAAAAATGCTCGTTCTATGAAGCAAGAGCATTCAAACTACACGCTAAGTGCTCTATGACAGGATTTCTCTCAGTCCCTATGTTTTGCCTATATTTCACATAAACCTAATATATAATGTCCCACATTCACTGACCATCTGACTGGCAGCCTGGTGACTTTATGCATCTTACAGGCCATAGCACAAGCCACTGAAAAACTACCTGCTAAATGAAGTAGCTGGCAGAAGCTTTAATACTTCTCCTACCAGGACCAGAGGCCATAATGAATTATCTAGAGATGCATGATTTTTATTATTGATCATTCTGTATACTGTCCTTGGATGATAGAAGTTAGTTATATTGCACCAGGACAGGATCAGGAAAAAAGAGTTGGGACACTGGTTATTGTCCATGTTTAATAACATTTTCAGCTGAGAGCTGCATGTGTATCTCACATATTACGGTACTAGATGGGAACATGCAAGAGATGGAAGTGCAAAACTGAGGTCTCTACTTTCAGCTTATGTTAGTTCTACTAATGACATTTCTTTAAAAAATGAAAAACCTTGGTCAAATATTAAATTGCATGGGGTGGTAAGACAAGAGGTGTAAACAAGACAGTTAAATCAGGATATTTAATCATTCAGTGTTACTTGTCTGATTTGCCAGAGCAAAAACCAGACGAGTTGGAGAATATTGGTGGTTAATCCTCAACTTAATTGTTGATGCCAATTGCAGCTGTGTTCCAGATCCATTGTCACTACTGGAAACTCTTATGTAGCTTTTGATTCAGTAAATGGTTTAAGTTGTATTCTATCAGCAAAAATAATCAGAAGCAGTTTGCCTTCACCTGGCAAGGACAGCAGCACACTTTCTCAGGACTATGTCTACAGACGATTGATCTATGACTATATTTAGAACCAGGGAACTTTCATGTACTACCACCATGAATAAAGGACACAGTGTTTTTGGGACCACTTACTATGTGGTAACCCATAAGGCTTACAGCTCTAAAGGCAGTTCACAGCAAGAGAGCGCTCTGGAGCAGATCCAGACTGCAGTGCAAGCTGTCTTACCACTTTGGCCTCATGCCACAAGAAATGCAATGCTAATTTAAATGTCTATGGCAGATAGAAAAGGAGCCCTGGTGGTGCAGTAATTAAAGCACTTAGCTGCTAACTGAAAGGTTGGCAGTTCGAACCCACCAGGTGCTCTGTGGGGGAAAGATATGGGAGTCTGCTTTCGTAAAGATTACATCCTTGGAAACCCTATAAGGCAGTTCTACTCTGTCCTGCAGGGTCACTGAGTCAAAAGCAACTCGACAGCAATGGGTATTCTTTCTTTTTTCTATGGTAGATCCCCTTGCCTTTGAGTAGATTCTAACTCACAGAAACCCTGTAGTACCGAGTAGAACTGCCCCATAGGGTTTCCAGGGACTGCCTGGTGGATTCGAACTGCTGACCTTTTGATTGGCAGCCAAACTCTTAACCACTACACCACCAGGTTCTCCATAGGGATGCCTTATAAAGCCTTGGAAAAATCAAAGAGTAGAATTGCAGTTGAGACCCTTAGCGTTTTTAGAGTACTGTCAACTATTCTCCATTTGATAGGCAGTTCCTACCTGGCTATTTTCCCTGGGTGGTATAAATAGTTTATATTCTTGAATGATAACTGGAAGTTTGACGGTTTAAGCCCTCCCAGAGGCATGTCGGAAAAAAGGCCTGCAAATCTACTTCTGAAAAACCTGCCATTGAAAACCCTATGGAGCACAGTTCTACTCTGACATGCATAGGGTGCCCATGAGTCAGAGTCAAGTCAATGGAACTGGTAGTCTAGTAGTACCTAAGTATTGGGCAGTGGTAAATACTGACCTCTTGATCGCAAGACACCATGTGAGTATGAGACCTTAGCTGCCTCTATCAGAAAAGAGGTAATTGGAACCATAAATCAGCATTTCAAGAAACAAGGAAATGAAAAGACGACCCACAAAATATGGGAAATTTTTTGCAAATCATGTATCTGGTAAGGTACTTATATCTAGAATAAGGAACTCTCACAACCCAAGAATAAAGAGACAAACAATCCAACTAAAAAATATGCAAAGGACCTGAATACATGTTTCTCCAAAGTATGTATACATACAGCTAATAAGCACATGAGAAGATATTTGGCATCTTTTCATGCCAAGACATGTAAATAAAAACCACAATGAGATAACACTCCACACCCATTAAGATGACTAGAATCAAAAAGTCAGATAACATCAAGTGCTGACGAGGATGTGGAGAATTAGGAACGCTGATACACTGCTGGTAGAGATGTAAAATTGTGCAGCTGGAAATCAGTCTGGCAGCTCTCAAACGATTAAACACGGTGTTACCGTATGACCCAGCAATTCCACCCTAGTAAATATACACCCAAGAGAAATGAAAACATATGTCCAGACAGAAATTTGTACGTGACAACTCATAGCAGAATTATGAACAATAGCCAAAAGGTAGAAACAACCCAATGTCTATCAATGAACTATTGGATAAACAAAATGTCATATATCCATACAAATATTATTCAGCCATAAAGAGAAATGAATTTCTGATTTATGCTACAACATGTACGAACATTGAAAACATTATGCTAAGTGAAATAAGCTAGACACAAAGGGACCAATATTGTATGATTTCATTTCTATGAAATACTGAAATTAGGCAAAATGCATAGAGACAGATTAATGCTTACGAGGGGCTATCGATCTGGTTATCATCACTGCTGAGTGTTCAACTTGACAAAAGCAGAATAAGAACCTCCATAAGCATCATTCCCAAGTTGGCCCCTGATGTTGGCTATGGGGACAGATTGCGTACATTGGAGCCCTTTTATCATGGAAGTTACAGTTACTTACCAACATTGGAATAGATCCTTATTCTACATACGATTTTTCTTTCCTTGCTAGCCTTGCTTCTACTTTGTTATCGTTAGGTGCCATCTAGTCAGCTCCAGCTCATGGTAACACTATGTACAACAGAATGAAACACTGCCCAGTCCTACACTGCTCTCATGATCATTGTTATGCTTGAGTCCATTGTTGCAGCCACTGTGTCAATTCACCTCATTTTTGGTCTTCCTCTTTTTCACTGACCCTCGACTTTACCAAGCCTGGTGTCCTTCCCCAGTGACTGGTCCCTCCTGATAACATGTCCAAAGTATGTGAAATGAAGTCTCACCATCCTCATTTCTAAGGAGCATTCTGGCTGTACTTCTTCCAAGGCAGATATGTTCATTCTTTTGGCAGTCTGTGGTACACTCAACATTCTTTGCCAACACTGTAACAGAAAGCTGTCAATTCTTTTTTGGTCTTCCTTCATTGTCCAGCTTTCACATGCATATGAAGTGAATGAAAACACCATGGCTAGGGTCAGGCGCACCTTATTCCTTAAAATGACATCTTTGCTTTATAACACTTTAAAGAGGTCCTTTGCAGCAGATTTTCGCAACGCACGGTCGTTTGATTTTTGCTTCTAGTAGCACCACCATATGTGGACTCATAAATGCCTCATCTATACCACAGAATCACACATAACACCATCTATAACCAAGAAGATGGTCTTACAGAAAAGGCACTGGGGCTATGGGCTTATGCCATGAGTTTTACTATATGCCCCATCACCCAGAAGCAGGTGGCTTGATTGAAATGTGAAGTCACAGGACACCATCTGGGAGACAATACCCTGTGAGGTTGGGCACTCCTTCAGCATACAGTATGTGTCTTATACCAGCAACAAATGTACGGTGTCATTTCCCTTATAGACAGTATGCAATGGTCTAAAACCCAAAAGATGGAAATGAGAATGCCTCCATATTATTACATATTGCTATTACTGTTGTTTTTGTTGTGAGACACGGTTGAGTTCATTCCAACTCATAGCAGCTGTAGGTACAACAGAATAAAACACTGCTTGGTCCTGCACCCACCATCCTCACAATCATTTCTATATTTGAATCTATTGTTGTAGCCACTGTGTTAATTTATCTAGTTGAGGGAATTTTTTTTTTCTTTTTTGCTGACCCCCTAATTTACTAAGCAAGATGTCCTTTTCCAGAGACTGGTCCCTCCTGATAACATGTCCAAAGATGTGAGACAAAATCTCACCATCCTCACTTCAAATGAGAATTCTGGCTATACTTTCTCTAAGACATTACTATTTCCTACTGTCATGGATTGAATCCTACCCCTAAAATTGTGTATCACCCTGGCTATGCAATGATTCGCAGTATTGTGTGCTGTCCAAGATTTTGTGATCTGATGTGATTTTCCTATGCACTGTAAACCCTACCTCTATGATGTCAATGAGGTGGGATTATCGGCAGGTATGTTAATGAGACAGGACTCAATCTATAAGATTAGGTTTTGTATTAAGTCAATCTCTTTTGAGGTATAAAAGAGAAAAAAGAACAGAGAGACAGGGGGACCTCATACCACCAAGAAAGTAGTGCCAGGAGCAGAATGTATCCTTGGGATGCAGGGTCCCTGTGCTGAGAAGCCCCTAGACCAGGGCAGAATTGATGACAAGGACCTTCCTCTAGAGCCAACAGAGAGAGAAAGCCTTCCCCTGTAACTGGCACCTTGAATTCAGACTTCTAGCCTCCTAGACTGTAAGAGAATAAATTTGCCTTTGTTAAGCCATCTACTTGTGGTATTTCTGTTATAGCAGCACTAGGTAACTAAGCCACCTACCGAAGAGCCCACACCAGAGTGTGTCACCCCGTGAATGCCCAGACCATGGCATGGCTGAAGAGCGAGCCAGCCCCCCGTGGCCCACTGCCCAGCTGCCTACCAGGACGCTGGGCAGCAGCGCTGCTCCAGCTTGGTCTGCCGTGTCCCTCAGTGCCAGTGGATGGTGAGTGGCTGGGAGGTGCAGGGCCTGGGGTGGTGCCTGGGGTCCCAGTGGGGAAGGGGAAGCTCACTGAGGCTGTTCCTTCAGAAGGAATGGGCAAGCAGAGAGCCTGGGAGGGAATGAAGCAAACAGTCCTCCTGTGACCCAGCATCCCTATCCGGACCCTTCAAGTCTCCTCTTGCCCTGGTTCCAGCACTCTCTCTGTGCCGCTGAACCTTCCCTTTAGCACCAGGTGAATCCGGAGGGAGCCTGTGGTCAGCCTTCAGTCCCTCCACTAGCTTTCCCAAGATCTGCACGAAAATTCTTTAAGATAAAGTTGCCTCTAGGGTGCCCTCAAACCTATTCTGCAGAGATTTAATTTTCCACCATCCTTCATTTCTCAACATCTAAGAAATGTGTCTTCAGAAGGCAAGGCCAGTGTTTGGAAGACTCCTTCCAATATTTTGACTTGGTTCAGAAAGATCTGAAAGATGAGTGGGAATAAACTAGGCAAAGACGGGAGGAGAGTGTGCCCTGGGTAGAGGGAATAGCACGTGTAAAGGCCCTGTGCATGGCAGGGAAAATGGGAAACAGGATATCAGATAGAGTCTCTGGAGCCAAGGGTATAAGGCAAGGATGTCGTGCCACATGAGGCTGGAGAAAGAGATAGGGGCTAGATTACTGCAGAATCTCTGAGAGTCGACCCACTTTTGTTGTTTGAAACTGTACTCAGCTTTTAATACTTTCCTTAAATTAGTGTGGTCAGAGCCCTGCCGTCAAGTCCATTTTGAAAAGCTCATTCAGCTGTATTTTGATTTTGAAACAAAACCCCCTTGATTTGGGGGAACTGAAAGAAGAAAGCTTCAAGGCCAGGAGCTTTCACACCCATGAGAGGTTTCCAGTTAGTCCAAGCTTGGTGAAGGAGAAAAACCCTTGGCTGATTTAGGATGCTTTGTAATGATATAAAATGTCTTCCCTATTTAGCAATGTTGGGTAAAACTAGAAGAAGACAGGGCAAAAAGAATAGTGATGGTTTGGGGAAAGGGGAAAACCAAGAGAAAAAAGAACTCCAGATACTGTCTTAGAATTTTCACTGTTTTTTGTCCTTAATACCACGTAAAGGGCTCTTTGCTTCTGATCAAGGATGAATGTCTTATTGCCGATAAAGACTGCTGTTAATTCTTTACTTAAGTTTAGATATACTTCATATAACATAAAATTCAATATTTTGGAGTGTCCAATTCTGTTGCTTTTACTCTATTCACTGTATTGTGCAACCATCACCACCATCTGATTTCAGAACATTCTGGAAGAGAGGAAAAAAAAAACAAAACTAATACCAGTCAGTCCACTATTAATTCTTTATGGTAGTATTTTTTTTTTTTGCTTGATTGACACTGAGATATGAAAATTAAGCTAATTTTAAAGAAGGCAAGTAGAATAAATAGGAGTCCTATTAACTTTTGAATTACATGTACTGTTGCACCAATTTTCATTCCTCTTAAAGAAATATCTGTGTAATCCAGGTTTTCAAGTTCATCCCATTATCACTGCTTAAGCAGAATGGCAGATAGGGATCAATATTTTGTGCTTATTTGACTTGATGTTGGTCAGAGAAAATTGTAGGCAGAAATATCATTGGATAAAAAGAAAGACAACAGCAGCAGAGCACACGTTTTCTTGTTTTGTTAGGAATGCCTCCTTTCCTCCCTTCTTCTTCCTTTTCTGGTGGAGAATTATAGTTACACTTCCTTTTAAGAAACTCCATTTGCTGGAGGCAGGGCCAAGATGGCTGACTAGGTAGAAGCTACCACAGATCCCTTTTGCAAAAAAGACTCTGAAAAACAAGTGAATCGATCACATACATGACAATCTATGAACCTGGCCATCAAACACGGAACTAAGGAGTTGACCTGAGTGACAAGGGAGAGAAAAGCCGCATGGTGAAGCAACGACTGCTTCTGGAACTGGCGTCCTCCGCCACAGCCCTTGAGCCCTTGCACTTCCCTGGTGCCAGAGTGGTTGGGCTGATCACAGCTTACTGAGATGGGGCAAACACAGGACGTAGCCCTAACCCCTAACCCCTAACCCCCTGGAGTAACCTCGGCAGAGACTCAGCCAGTGCAAGCAGGCTGCACACTGACGCGGCTGACAGGAGAACGAGAACCCACGGGGAAGCAGAGACTGTTTTCAGAACCTGGAGCCAGTGTCCCAGTCAGAAAACATTGGCCCTGGCCTTTGGTCTAAGTACAGAGGAGCAGATCACAGCTTTCTGAGGTGGCAAAAGCACGGGAAAAAGCCCTAACCCCTTGGAGAAACCTCAGTGGGAAACCCAGCCAGCACATGCAGGCTACATGCTGACGCAGCTAACAGAAGTAGGAGAAATCACGGGGAAGGAGCAACTGGCTTTGGTGCCTGGAGTGCAGCTTCCCAGCCAGAAAACCTTGGCAATGGGCTTTGGACTAGGAGCGAAGGAGCTGATCACGGCTTCCTGAGACAGCGCAAGCACAGGATGCAGGCCTGACCCTCGGGGGCAATCTCAACCCAGCCAGCACACACAGGCTACACGCCTTTCTGGAATCTCAGATAAAAGTCTTCACCAAACAAGATAAGTAACTTTGTCTATATTGTGCTACTCTTTCCTATCTATCTGATCCCTCCCCTCCCTGCCCCAGATGGCTTCATTAACATTGGAATTTCCTGGGCCAGGGAGTGAAGTGCTCTGCGGGTTTTTTTTTTTTTTCTAACCCATTCTCCTGGCCTGAGAGAAGCAGCAATTAACAATCTGGGAGAGAAAAATCCTTCACTGACTTTCCTTAACTGGAATCATACAGAACCAGCTCCAGCCAAGCAAAAGAGATCCACAGACTCTGGCTTTCATCCGTACAGGGAACCAGGTGGCTATTATAATGCAAAGGCAATTCTAATAGAGATCTGACTGTAATAGTTTTAGCAAAGCAGTGGAAAGACAAGTTTTGGAGGTCTGATACCTCTCTACCTATTAAACAGAGCCCTCGCTGATCCACAGCAGGGAACTGAGGGCTAAAGCTCCACCCACACCACCTAACCATCTGCTAAAGGGGTCTGAGGATAGTGAGGCCTACCACTCTTTAGAGGTACAAGCATTGGGTGCCTAAGGTACAGAAGCAGAGCACACCCACCAAAGTGCTCTAGGAATAGAGAAACTCCTACCTCACTGGCACATGGGGGAAGGCTGTCAGCATCCTGCCCTCCTCGGAGTGTGACCCCATGCTGCAACTAGAATCTGGTGCATACAACCACTACTCCTCTAAGTAAAGAGGTGACAGCCTACACCACACACTAGGTGACCCATAATCAGCACACCTAAGCTGATTCTGTTCAAGAATAGTGAATGGACTCATAGGCTCATATATTTGGTAACAGCTCAAACCAGCTGGTAATAGGACATAACTGATTCAAAGGCTACAGTAATCAAGATAGCACAATCTAGTAGCCCATGTGGGTATATTGAAACAAACCAAAACAAGAAGATAAACCTCAGTGAGCAAATATAAAATAAATCATTACAATATATTATAGATGGCTCGAAGACAGCAGTCGATATCAAATCACATAAAGAAGCAGACCATGATTGCTTCTACAAATCCCCAAATTAAAGAATCAAAATCTTTACCAAACGAAGATACATTCCTGGAATTGCCAGATGTAGAATATAAAAAACCAATACACAGAACGCTTCAAGACGTCAGAGATGATCTCAGAAATGAAATAAGGAAATCTGCAGAAAAAGCCAAGGAACACACTGATAAAGCAGTTGAAGAAACCAAAAAGATTATTCAAGAACATAGTGAAAAAATTAATGAGCTGCAAGAATCCATAGAGAGACAGCATTCAGAAATCCAAAGGATTAATAATAAAATTACAGAATTAGACAACTCCACAGGAAGTCAGAGGAGCAGAATTGAGGAACTGGAATGCAGAGTGAGGGAGTTAGAGGATAAGGCAATTGACACCAATATAAAAAAAAAGAAAAATCAGATAAAAGAATTTAAAAAAAGGAAGAAACCCAAAAATCATGTGGGACTCTTATCAAGAAGAATAACTTGCATGTGTTTGG
The DNA here is from genome assembly GCF_030014295.1 of Loxodonta africana. NCBI lineage: Eukaryota > Metazoa > Chordata > Mammalia > Proboscidea > Elephantidae > Loxodonta > Loxodonta africana. The sequence goes on along the minus strand of NW_026975359.1, from coordinate 374,012 downwards.
AGTTCCAGAACAGGGAGGGAAAACAGAAAATACAGAGAGAAGAGTTGAAGATCTGTTGGCAGAAAACTACCCTGGCATTGTGAAAGATGAAAGGATATCTATACAAGATGCTCATCGAACACCATACAAGATAGATCCCAAAAGAAAATCACCAAAGCATATTATCATCAAACTGGCCAAAACCAAAGATAAAGAGAAAATCTGAAAAGCAGCCAGGGATAAACGAAAAGTCACCTACAAAGAGAATCAATAAGAATAAGTTCTGACTACTCGGCAGAAACTATGCAGTCAAGAAGGCAATGGGATGACATATGTAGAGCACTGAAGGAGAAAAACTGCCAGCCAAGGATCATATATCCAGCAAAACTCTCTCTCAAAAATGAAGGTGAAATTAAGACATTTACAGATAAACGCAAGCTTAGATAATTTGCAAAAACCAAACCAAAGCTACAAGAATTACTAAAGGAAATTCTTTGGTCAGAAAATCAATAATATCAGATACAAATACAAAACAAGGTCACGGAACAAAACATCCTGATATAAACTCAAATAGGGAAATCACACACAAAAATATGATTTATTTAAAAAAGAAAAAATGCTCAAAACAGGGGATAGTTGAAGTCATTATGTAAAAGATTACAATAATCAAAAAAGAGGGACTAAATACAGGAGGCATAGATCTTCCATATGGAGAGGAAAACATGGAGATACAAAAAAAAAGGATGATACAAATTAGGCTTTTACTTAGAAAAATAGGAGTAAATATTAAGGTAACAAAAAGAGGTCTAACAAGTCTGTACTTCAAAATGAAAACCAAGATAAACATAACGACTCAGCAAAAATAAATTCAACTACTATGAAAATGAGGAGCACACAATTTACATAGAAAAACTTCTCAGCACAAAAAAAGTAAGTGGAAAAATGACATTGTCAACAACACACAGAAAAAGGCATCAAAATGGCAGCACTAAATTCATACTTATCTATTATTACGCTAAATGTAAATGGACTAAATGCACCAATAGAGAGTTGCAGACTGGATAAAAAAACACGATGTTTCTATATGCTGCCTACAAGAGACACACCTTAGACTTAGAGACACACACTAAAATTCAAAGGATGGAAAAAATACATCATGCAAACAACAATCAAAAAACAGCAGGAGTGGCAATATTAATTTCTGACAAAATAGACTCTGAAGTTAAATCCACCACAAAGGATAAAGAAGGACACTACATAATGATTAAAGGGACAATTGACCAGGAAGATATAACCATATTAAATATTTATGCACCCAATGACAGGGTTGTACAATACATAAAACAAACTTTAACAGAATTGAAGTGAGATAGACGCCTCCACAATTATAGTAGGAGACTTCAACACACCACTTTCGGAGAAGGACAGGACATCCAGTAAGAAGCTCAACAGACACACGGAACATCTAATTGCTACAGTCAACCAACTTGACCTCATTGACTTATACAGAACACTCCACCCAACTGCTGCAAAGTATACTTTTTTTCTAGTGCACATGGAACATTCTCTAAAATAGATCACATATTAGGTCATAAAACAATCCTTTGCAGAATCCAAAACGTTGAAATATTACAAAGCATCTTCTCAGACCATAAGGCCATAAAAGTAGAAATCAATAACAGAAAAATCAGGGAAAAGAAATCAAATACTTCGAAACTGAACTATAAAAAAAAAAAAAAAAAACTATACCCTGCTCAAAAAAGACTGGGTTATAGAAGACATTAAGGAGGGAATAAAGAAATTCATAGAGTGCAACGAGACTGAAACACTTCCTATCAAACCTCTGGGACACAGCGAAAACAGTGCTCAGAGGTCAATTTATATTGATAAATGCGCACATACATAAAGAAGAAAGAGCTAAAATTAGAGAACTGTCCCTACAACTTGAACAAATAGAAAGCGAGCAACAAAAGAATCCATCAGGCACCAGAAGAAAAATAATAAAAATAACAGCAGAATTAAATGAATTAGAGGACAGAAAAACAACTGAAGGAATTAACAAAGCCAGAAGAGGGTTCTTTGAAAAAATATAAAAAATTGATAAACCATTGGCCAGACTGACTAAAGAAATACAGGAAAGGAAACAAATAACCCAGATGAGAAATGAGATGGGCCATATCACAACAGACCCAACAGAAATTAAAAGAATCATATCAGATTACTACAAAAATTGTACTCTAACAAATTGAAAACTTAGAAGAAACGGATGAATTCCTAGAAACATACTACCTACCTAAACTAACACGATCAGAAGTAGAACAACTAAATAGACCCATAACAAAAGAAGCGATTGAAAAGTTAATCAAAAACTCCCAACAAGGGCTTCCAGCCAAGATGGCTGACTAGGTAGACGCTACCTCGGATCCCTCTTGCAACAAAGACTCAGAAAAACAAGTGAATCGATCACATACATGACAATCTACAAACCCTGAGCAACAAACACAGATTTAAAGAGTTGATCTGAGTGACAGAGACGGAGAATGAACAACTACGGGGAAGTAGGGACTGTTTTCGGAGCCTGGAGCCACCATCTCAGTCAGGTAACCTTGGCGCCGGGCTTAGGAATGGATGCAGGGGAGCTGAACACAACATCCTGTGATGGTGCAAACACGGGGCACAGCCCTACCCCCCTGAACTGACACTGGGAGGGGGCCCAGCTGGTCTGCGCGGGCGGCGCGGGGATGCGGCTGGCGGGAGAAGTCCCCGGGAGGCAGCGACTGGTATTGGAGCCGGGAGTGCAGCGTCCCAGCCGAGGAACCTTGACTCAGGGCTTTGGACTGGGTGCAAGGGAGCTGAGCAGGACATCCTGTGAAGGTGCAAACACGGAGCGCAGCCCTACCCCCCTGAACTGACCTCGGGAGGGGGGCCAGCCAGTCAGCGCGGGCGGCGCAGTGATGCGGCTGATGGGAGGAGAAGTCCCTGGGAGGCAGCGTCTGGTTTTGGAGCTGGGAGTGCAGCGTCTCAGCCAGGGAACCTTGATGCTGGGCTTTGGAGTGGCAGTGGAGGAACTCACCGCGGGGTCTGCGGGCCAGACCCTTGGGGGCAATCTTTACCCAGCCAGCGCACATAGGCAACACGCCCCTCGGGAATCTCAGATAAAAGTCATCCCAAGCAAGATAAGTAACTTTGTCTATATTCCGAGGTGCTACTCTCTCCTGTTTTTATGAACCCTCTCCTCCCCTTCCCAGGCGGCTTCATTAACATTGGAATTTCCAGAGCCAGAGGGAGAACTGCTCCACAGTTTTTCTTCCCCTCCCCCCCTTTTTTTTTTTTTGGTCTTTTTCTAACCCATTCTTCCGGCCTGAGAAAAGCAACCACAAAAAACCCAGGAACCAAAAATCCTTCCCTAATTGGACTAAAAACACAGAACCAGCTCCAGCCAAGCATATGTGATCCAGTCTCCAGCTTTCATCCCTACAGGGAACAAGGTGGCTATTATAATGCAAAGGCATTTCTGATAGGGATCTGACTGCATTTTTTTAGCGGATTTACTGGAAAGACAAGTTTCCCAGGTCTGCTATCTCTGCGTACTGAACAGAGCCCTCACTGACCCACAACACGGAACTGAGGGCTGAAGCTCCCCCCACACCACCTAGCCTCCTGCTTTAGGGGTCTAAGGAGGGTGACACCTACCAATCTGTAGAGGTACTTGCATTGGGGGCCTAAGGTACAGCTGCAGAGCCCACCCACCAAAGTGCTTTGGGAATAGAGACACACCTACCTCACTGACATATGGGGGAAGCCTGTCAGCATCCTGCCCCCCCCCCAGAGTGTGAACCTCAGCTGCTACTAGAATCTGGGGCACACAGCTATCCCCACTACTTCTCAAGGTGGATAGGTGATAGGCTGCATCACACACTTGACCCAAAATCAGACTCTACTCAAGAATAGTGAATGGACTCAGGCATATATATCTGGTAACAACCCAAACCAGCTGGTAATAGGTCATAAGTAAGTCAAGGGCTACAACAATCAAGACAGCACAATCTAGTAGCCCATCCATGTATATTGAAAGAAAACAAAACAAGATAAGACTCAGTGAGCAAATATAGAATAAATCACTACAATATCTTAGTGTTGGCTCGGAGACAGCAGTCGATATCAAAGCACATAAAGAAGCAGACCATGACTGCTTCTACAACCCCCCAAATGAATCAAAATCTTTCCCAAATGAAGATACAATCTTGGAATTATCAGATACAGAATATAAAAAACTAATTTACAGAATGCTTCAAGACATCAGGGATGACCTCAGAAATGAAATAAGGCAATCTGCAGAAAAAGCCAAGGAATACACTGATAAAACAGTTGAAGAACTCAAAAAGATTATTCAAGAACATAGTGGAAAAATTAATAAGTTGCACGAATCCATAGAGAGACAGCATTCAGAAATCCAAAAGATTAACAATAAAATTACAGAATTAGACAACGCAATATGAAGTCAGAGGAGCAGACTCGAGCAATTAGAATGCAGAGTCGGAGATCTGGAGGACCAGGGAATTAACACCAACATAGCTGAAAAAACAATCAGATAAAAGAATTTTAAAAAATGAAGAAACCCTAAGACTCATGTGGGACTCTATCAAGAAGGATAACTTGCGTGTGATTGGAGTCCCAGAACAGGGAGGGAGGAAGGAAAACACAGAGAGAATAATTGAAGATCTGCTGACAGAAAACTTCCCTGACATCATGAAAGACAAAAGGATATCTATCCAAGATGCTCATCGAACCCCATTTAAGATTGATCCAAAAAGAAAATCACCAAGACATATTATCATCAAACTTGCCAAAACCAAAGATAAAATTTTAAAAGCAGCCAGGGATAAATGAAAGGTCTCCTACGAGGGAGAATCAATAAGAATAAGTTCAGACTTTTACTCAGCAGAAACCATGCAGGCAAGAAGGCAGTGGGATGACATATACAGAGCACTGAAGGAGAAAAACTGCCAGCCAAGGATCATATACCCAGAAAAACTCTCTCTGAAATATGAAGGTGAAATTAAGATATTTACAGATAAACACAAGCTTAGAGAATTTGCAACAACCAAACCAAAGCTACAAGAAATACTAAAGGAAATCGTTTGGTCAGAAAACCAATAATATCAGATACCAAAACAACACAAGGTCACAAAACATCCTGATATCAACTCAAATAGGGAAATCACAAAAACAAATTAAGATTAATTAAAAAAAAAATGCTCAAAACAGGGAATCGTTGAAGTCAATATGTAAAAGATCACAATAATCAAAAAGAGGGACTAAATACAGGTGGCATAGAACTGCCATATGGAGAGAGATACAAGGCGATATAGGACAATACAAGTTAGGTTTTTACTTAGAAAAATAGGGGTAAATATTAAGGTAACTACCAAGAGGTATAACAACTCCATAACTCAAAATAAAAACCAAGAAAAACATAACGACTCAGCAAACACAAAGTCAAATGCTATGAAAATGAGGAACACACAATCTACAAAGAAAACCGTCTCAGCACAAAAAAGTAAGTGGAAAAATGAAATTGTCAACAACACACATAAAACAGCATCAAAATGACAGCGCTAAACACATAAAAAAAAATTTATCTATAATTACGCTGAATGTAAATGGACTAAATGCACCAATAAAGAGACAGGGAGTCTCAGACTGGATAAAGAAACATGATCTGTCTATATGCTGCCTACAAGAGACACACCTTAGACTTAGAGACACAAACGAACTAAAACTCAAAGGATGGAAAAAAATATATGAAGCAAACAATAAGCAAAAAAGAGCAGGAGTAGCAATATTAATTTCTGACAAAATAGACTTTAAAGTTAAATCCACCACAAAGGATAAAGAAGGACACTACATAATGATTAAAGGGACAATTGACCAGGAAGATATAACCATATTAAATATTTATGCACCCAATGACAGGGCTGCAAGATACATAAAACAAACTTTAACAGAACTGAAACATGAGATAGACATCTCCACAATTATAGTAGGAGACTTCAACACACCACTTTCGGAGAAGGACAGGACATCCAGTAAGAAGCTCAACAGACACACGGAACATCTAATTGCTACAGTCAACCAACTTGACCTCATTGACTTATACAGAACACTCCACCCAACTGCTGCAAAGTATACTTTTTTTCTAGCGCACATGGAACATTCTCCAGAATAGACCACATATTAGGTCATAACAAAAACTTTTGCAGAATCCAAAACATCGAAATATTACAAAGCATCTTCTCAGACCATAAGGCCATAAAAGTGGAAATCAATAACAGAAAAATTAGGGAAAAGAAATCAGATACTTGGAAACTGAACAATACCCTCCTGAAAAAACACTGGGTTATAGAAGACATTAAGGAGGGAATAAAGAAATTCATAGAACGCAACGAAAACACTTCCTATCAAAACCTCTGGGACACAGCAAAAGCAGTGCTCAGAGGTCAATTTATATCGATAAATGCACAAATACAAAAAGAAGAAAGAGCCAAAAGCAGAGAACTGTCCCTACAACTTGAACAAATAGAAAGTGAGCAACAAAAGAATCCATCAGCACCAGAAGAAAACAAATAATGAAAATTAGAGCTGAACTAAATGAATTACAGAACAGGAAAACAATTGAAAGAATTAACAAAGCCAAAAGCTGGTTCTTTGAAAAAATTAAAGAAATTGATAAACCATTGGCCAGACTGAGTAAAGAAATACAGGAAAGGAAACAAATAACCTGAATAAGAAACGAGATGGGCCACATCACAACAGACCCAACAGAAATTAAAAGAATCGTATCAGATTATTACGAAAAATTGTACTCTAACGAATTTGCAAACCTAGAAGAAATGGATGAATTCCTGGAAAAACACTACCTACCTAACACAATCAGAAGTAGAACAACTAAATAGACCCATAACAAAAAAAGAGATTGAAACGGTAATCAAAAAACTCCCAACAAAAAAAAAAGCCCTGGCCTGGATGGCTTTACTGCAGAGTTCTACCAAACTTTCAGAGAAGAGTTAACACCGCTACTATTAAAGGTATTTCAAAGCATAGAAAATGACGGAATACTACCTAACTCATTCCATGAAGCCACCATCTCCCTGATACCAAAACCAAATAAAGACATCACAAAAACATAGATGCAAAAACCTCAACAAAATTCTAGCCAATAGAATTCAAAAACATATCAAAAAATTAATCCATCGTGACCAAGTGGGATTTATACCAGGTATGCAAGGCTGGTTTAATATTAGAAAAACCATTAATGTAACCCACCATATAAATAAAACAAAAGACAAAAACCACATGATCTTATCAATTGATGCAGAAAAGGCATTTGACAAAGTCCAAAAACCATTTATGATAAAAACTCTCAGCAAAATAGGAATTGAAGGAAAATTCCTCGACATAATGAAGGGCATCTATACAAAGCCAACAGCCAACATCACTCTAAATGGAGAGAGCCTGAAAGCATTTCCCTTGAGAACGGGAACCAGACAGGGATGCCCTTTATCACCGCTCTTATTCAACATTGTGCTAGAGGTCCTAGCCAGAGCAATTAGGCTAGACAAAGAAATAAAGGGCATCGGCATTGGCAAGGAGGAAGTAAAGTTATCTCTGTTTGCAGATGACATGATCTTATACACAGAAAACCCTAAGGAATCCTCCAGAAAACTACTGAAACTAATAGAAGAGTTTGGCAGAGTCTCAGGTTATAAGATAAACATACAAAAATCACTTGGATTCCTCTACATTAACAAAAAGAACATCGAAGAGGAAATACCAAATCAATACCATTCACAGTAGCCACCAAGAAGATAAAATATTTAGGAATAAATCTTACCAAAGATGTAAAAGACCTATACAAAGAAAACTACAAAGTACTACTACAAGAAACTAAAAAGGACCTACTTAAGTGGAAAAACATACCTTGCTCATGGATAGGAAGAATTAACATAGTAAAAATGTCTATTCTACCAAAAGCCATCTATACATACAATGCACTTCCGATCCAAATTCCAATGTCATTTTTTAATGTGATAGAGAAACAAATCACCAACTTCATATGGAAGGGAAAGAAGCCTCGGATAAGCAAAGCATTACTGAAAAAGAAGAAAGTGGGAGGCCTCACTCTACCTGATTTCAGAACCTATTATACAGCCACAGTAGTCAAAACAGCCTGGTACTGGTACAACAACAGACACATAGACCAATGGAACAGAATTGAGAACCCAGATATAAATCCATCCACATATGAGCAGCTGATACTTGACAAAGGCCCAGTGTCAGTTAAGTGGGGAAAAGATAGTCTTTTTAACAAATGGTGCTGCATAACTGGATATCCATTTGCAAGAAAATGAAACAGGACCCATACCTCACACCATGCACAAAAACTAACTCCAAGTGGATCAAAGACCTAAACATAAAGACTAAAATGATAAAGATCATGGAGGAAAAAATAGGGACAACCTTAGGAGCCCTGATACAAGGCATAAACAGAATACAAAACATTACCAAAAATGACGAAGAGAAACCAGATAACTGGGAGCTCCTAAAAATCAAACACCTATGCTCATCTAAAGACTTCACCAAAAGAGTAAAAAGACCACCTATAGAGTGGGAAAGAATTTTCAGCTATGACATCTCCGACCAGCACCTGATCTCTAAAATCTATATGATTCTGTTAAAACTCAACCACAAAAAGACAAACAACCCAATCAAGAAGTGGGCAAAGGATATGAACACGCACTTCACCAAAGAAGATATTCAGGTAACTAACAGATACATGAGAAAATGCTCTTGATCATTAGCCATTAGAGAAATGCAAATTCAAACTACGATGAGATTCCATCTCACTCCAACAAGGCTGGCATTAATCCAAAAAACACAAAATAATAAATGTTGGAGAGGCTGCGGAGAGAGATTGGAACTCTTATACACTGCTGGTGGGAAAGTAAAATGGTACAACCGCTTTGGAAATCTATCTGGCGTTATCTTAAACATTTAGAAATAGAACTACCATACAACCCAGAAATCCCACTCCTCGGAATATACCCTAGAGAAATAAGAGCCTTCACAGAAACAGATACATGCACATCCATGTTTATTGCAGCTCTGTTTACAATAGCAAAAAGCTGGAAGCAACCAAGGTGTCCATCAACGGATGAATGGTTAAATAAATTGTGGTGTATTCACACAATGGAATACTACGCATCGATAAAGAACAGTGACGAATCTGTGAAATATTTCATAACATGGAGGAACCTGGAAGGCATTATGCTGAGTGAAATTAGAGGCAAAAGGACAAATATTGTATAAGATCACTATTATAAGATTTGAGAAATAGTATAAACTGAGAAGAACACATACTTTTGTGGTTACGAGGGGGGAGGGAGGGAGGGTGGAAGAGGGTTGTTTACTGATTAGTTAGTAGATAAGAACTACTTTAGGTGAAGAGAAGGACAACACTCAATACACGGAAGGTCAGCTCAACTGGACTGGACCAAAAGCAAAGAAGTTTCCGGGATAAAATGAATGCTTCAAAGGTCAGCGGAGCAGGGGCGGGGGTCTGGGGAACATGGTTTGAGGGGACTTCTAAGTCAATTGGCAAAATAATACTATTATGAAGACATTCTGCATCCCACTTTGAAATGTAGCGTCTGGGGTCTTAAATGCTAACAAGCAGCCATCTAAGATGCATCAATTGGTCTCAACCCACCTGGAGCAAAGGAGAATGAAGAACACCAAGGTCACAGGACAACTATGAGCTCAAGAGATATAAAGGGCCACATGAACCAGAGACTTACATCATCCTGAGACCAGAAGAACTAGTTGGTGCCCGGCCACAACCGATGACTGCCCTGACAGGGAGCACAACAGAGAACCCCTGAGGGAGCTGGAGATCAGTGGGATTCAGACCCCAAATTCTCATAAAAAACCAGACTTAATGATCTGACTGAGACTAGAGGAATCCTGGCGTTCATGGTCCCCAAACCTTCTGTTGGCCCAGGACAGGAACCATTCCCGAAGACAACTCATCAGCCATGGAAGGGACTGGACAATGGGTAGGAGAGAGATGCTGATGAAGAGTGAGCTACTTGTATCAGGTGGACACTTGAGACTGTGTTGGCATCTCCTGTCTGGAGGGGAGATGGGAGGGTAGAGAGGGTTAGAAACTGGCAAAATTGCCACGAAAGGAGAGACTGGAAGGGCTGACTCATTAGTGGGAGAGTAAGTGGGAGTATGGAGTAAGGTGTATATAGGCTTATATGTGACGGACTGACTTGATTTGTAAATGTTCACTTAAAGCTCAATAAAAATTATTTAAAAAAATTTTTTAATTCATATGGGTGAAAATGTACGTTAAACTCTCTATTACATGTCATGATCAAGTTTTTAGTAGTGTGTAATACTTTAGTTTAAAGTCAGATTTATTTATTTTTAATGTTAAAGAACATCATACAATTTTCCGACATTAATTCATTGGGATTTTCATCCTATTTTGCTCTTTTATCTTTGTGTGCTATTAGGACTTCTCATAGGTGTTGGGAAGAACAAGATGGGTGAAAACTTTACAGTAAGATATTTCATTCTTTTTGAAATTACGATGATTTTCTTCATCAAATGTTTATAGACGGTTTTGGTCTTTTTGCATCACATGGTGTAATTACGAAGGCTTAGATGATATCTGTGTTAAAAGAGCATTAAAAATAATTTTTTTTTCTGTATATTAATTTTCCCACCCTTGAAAATACTGAAGTTCATTTTGTATGTACTGGGGTGGTGATGGTAATATTTAATAATTGTAACAATACCTCTCATAGAGCCCTCCCTTTGTGCCCGTTTCTGTAGTTACCACTTCACACTTATTTAATCCTTCCAAAATCTGTATGTGATTGATATTATTATATCCTTTTAACTGACCCAGTTTAATGACACAAATTTTCCAAGATACCATAGTTGGTAAGTGACAGAGTCAGGATCTGAGCCCAAACAATCTGTTTTCACAGTTAGATCTTTTATACCATGGCTTCTTTGTGAACTAAAGATTGTGCCCAGAGCCTGGATGAGTGGACAACTCCAAGATGAAGAGTCTCAATGTCTTATCAGCTGAGTCAGTGAACTCTTCCTTATTTTACGACAAATTCTCTATTATGTTGTCTAGTGGCATCCTACAGGATTTACGTGGATCTTTTTCAGCACAGGCAACCAAAGCTAAGGTATGGATATGGATAAGCTATCACAGCTGCCTTCCCTGCCCTTGCACCATCACTTTGTGTCCTACCCGTGCCCGGTGGACCGTCTGCTTCAGGCACTGCCGCTTCCAGCATTGGGTGGAAAGCTGGAAAGGCTATGAAAGAGATGGGGCTGGAGCAAGGAGGTCTAGGGAAGCAGAAAGGGGAAGTCATTGGGAAACTTTTTATGGAGTCAGAATCAAGGCTTTAAAGCAGGTTTTCCAGTTCTCAGTGCTGCCCAATAATTGCATCTTTCCATTGATTAGTCTATTCTTTAGTATTCTATCCAACAAATGTTTATTGAGTGCTGCTATGTACTGGGCACTGTTCTAGAGAGGGGGTATCCAGCAGTGAATGAAAAATGGCAAGACTCTGCCCTCATGGAACATACATCCTATAGTCAGGAAGATAGATAATAAATAAACAGACAAATAAGATGGTGAAATGTGCTTTGGAGAAAAGCATGAAGCTGCATAAGAGGAAAGGGAATTCTAGGAGAGGGTGAGAAGGTAGATGCGGGAAGGAGGATTGCTTTTAATGTAGGGTAGAAAGGAAGGTGTCTATGATAAGGTGACATTTGAGTCGAGCACAAGCCGTGGGAATGGCTAAAGAAAGACCATTTCAGGAGAGGACACAAGTACAAAGGTCCTGAGGCAAGAGCATGCCTGATGTGTTAGAGAAACAGTAAGGAAACCAGAAAGGCTGTAATGGAGCAAGGGGGGAATGCAGTAGGAGGTGAGACCAAAGTAGTAATGGAAGCCAGATCATGTAGGACTTGTTAGCCACTTAGAGGACTTTGACTTTTCCTTTGAGAGAAAAGGCAAAGTTTAAGTAGAAGAGTGACATAATATGACTTATGTTCCATACAAGCATTCCCTTTCCCCACACTTTACCTCTGCATGAACATTACAAAACTTTAAATCCAAAAGAATAAGTTCCTTTTACCTATACATCATGTTGGCTTTCAACAGAAAATTACAAGGCATACTATAAAGCAAAAAACAATCTGAAGAGAAAGGCTAGGTATCACAAGCAGACTCAGATAATGCCAGAGGTGTTAGAATTATCAGACTGGGGATTTCAAATGACTATGATTAATATGTTAAGGGCTCTGATGGAAAAAGTGGACAACAGGCAAGAATAGATGAGTAGTCTAACCAAAAAAATTGTGAACAATAAGGAAATGTGAGAAATCAAAATTTGCAGCAGAAATGAATAAGGCATTTGATGCCCCTACTAGTAGGTTGGAAATAGCTGAGGGAAGAATCAGTGAGCTTGAAGATATTTCAGTAGCAACTTCTCAAACTGGAAGTCAAAGAGAAAAAAAGATTGGAGGAAAAAAAAAAGGACTATCCAAGAACTGTGGGGCAATCACAGAACATGTAACATACGCATAACGGGAATACTAAGAGGAGAAGAGAGAAAGGAACAGAAGAAAGACTTGAAGCAGCAAGGACTGAGAATTTTCCAAAATTGTTGACAGACACCAAACTACAAATCCAGTAGACCCAGAAAACACTAAGCAAGATAAATTCAAAACCAAACCCCGTTGCTGTCGGACCGATTCCTACTCATAGCGACAAAGCAAGATATATACGAAAAAATCTGCACCCAGGCATATCATATTCAAATTGCAGAAAGTCAAACAAAAAGAGATAGTAACACCTCTTCCTTATTAATTGTTAGAACACATAGACAAATCAGTAAGGATATAAAAGATTTGAATAGCATTATCAACCAGATTAACCTAATTGCCATTTACAGAAATAATACACTTAACCATTGCAGAGTCTAATTCTTTGCAAGTATACATGCAGCATTCATCAAACTAGACCGTATAACCCAAATTCTAACTCGTGGTGACCCCATGTGTTATGGTAGAACTGTTTCATAGGGTTTTCTTGGCCCTAATCTTTATGGAAGCAGATTGCCAGGCCTTTCTTCTGTGGTGCCACTGAGTAGGTTTGAACCACCAACCTTTAGGTTAATAGACAAAAGCAAACCACTTGTGCCACCTGAGGACTTTAGATACCCATTGCTATTGAGTCAGTTTTGACTCATAGCGACCCTAGTACTGGCTATAAGTGCCTCATAGGGTTTCCAAGGCTGTAGTCTTATGGAAGAAGGCTGCCACATCTTTCTCCTACAAAGTGGCTGGTGCATTTGAACCTCTAAGCCTTCGGTGAGCGGCCGAGTGCTTAACCATTGTACCACCAGGGGATCTTAAGTACCTTATGCTGTTGAGTCGATTCTGATTCATAGTGACTCCATCAGACAGTAGAACTGCTCCATGAAGTTTCCATGGAGCCACTGGTGAATTCAAACTGCTGACCTTTTGGTTAGCAGCCACATCCCTTAACCACTATGCCACTGCCCTAAAACAGCTTTCAATACATTCAGGAGGATCGGCGTCATAGAGTATGTTACCTGACCACAATGCTATGAAATTAGAAACCAATAACAATAAAATATCCATAAATTTTCCAAATAGTAGAAAATTAAACAGTGTACTTCTAAATAATTCTTGGTTCAAAGAAGAAATCACAAAGGAAATTAGAAAATACTCTTTTTAGTATAATAATATGTTTCTAGTGAAGGCTTATATAGCAGTTTAGGTTCTCATTCAACAATTTCTGCACAGATTGTTCAGTGACATTGGGTACATTCTTCATGATTCGTGAACATTCTCAATATTTCTGTTATGGTTGTTCCACTTTCATTAATCTAGTTGCCCTGCCTCCTTGCATTCTTACCTTGGTTTTAAAGTAATTGTTGACTATTTGGTCCCATAAAGATGATTTTTTATAGGATCACAGTCGTCATGGGTGGTATTCTTTATTTTAGGAGCCTATCTATTATTTAGCTAAAAGATAACCTCAGGTCTAGTTTCAGTTCAAGGTTTAAAGAGTATCTCAGGACAGTAGTCCTCCAGTCTCAACCAGTCTGGTTTTTGTTTAGTTTTTTATGAATTTGAGGTTCTATTCCACATTTTTCTCCCATACTATCAGGGTCCATCTACTGTGGCCCTGATAAGAATGGTCGGAGGTGGTAGCCGGGCACCATCTAGTTTTTTTTTTTTTGGTTTCAAGGTAGAAGAGGTCATGGCTCATGTAGACTATTTGTCCTGTAGACTAGTTTCTTCTTTGAGCCTTTGGTTTCTTTCTTTCTTTTATTCTGGAGGAGTAGAGACCAATAGTTTTATCCTAGATAGGCAATTGCAACGTTCCAATAATCTACTTCCCCTGACTCTTACATTCCTCATCTTTGTTTTAAAGTAATTGTTTACCATTTGCTCTCATATAGATGATTTTTTTAAAGCGGCACGTTACTTATGAGAGGTATTCATTATTTTGTGAGCCAATCTGTTATTTCGCTACTGGGATTAGTTTCAGTTCAAAGTTTGAAGAGTATCTCAAAGCAGTGATTTCAGGGAGTCCTCAAGTGTGAACCAGTCCAGTAAGCCCCCCTCTTTTTCTGTATTTGATGATAAATATATATTTTTTATTTTGCTTTAAGTGAAAGTTTACAAATCAAGCCAGTCTCTCTCATAAAAACTTATATACACCTTGCTACCAAAACCAAACCCACTGCCGTTGAGTTGATTCCGTAGAGCTTCCAAGGAGCACCTAGGTGGATTCAACCCACTGACCTTTTGGTTAGCAGCTGTAGCACTTAACCACTACTCCACCAGGGTTTCCTATACACCTTGCTAAAAAAAACCTTACTACATACCCACAATTACTCTCCCCCCTAATGAGACAGTCTGCTCCCTCCTTCCACTCTCTTTTTCCGTGTCCATTTCGCAAGCTTCTAAGCCCCTCTACCCTCCCATCTCCCCTCCAGTCAGGAGGTGCCAACATAGTCTCAAGTGTCCACCTGATCCAAGTAGCTCACTCCTCACCAGCATCCCTCTACTACCCATTGTCCAGTCCAATGCATGTCCGACGAGCTGGCTGCAGGAATGGTTCCTGTCCTGGGCCAACAGAAGGTCTGGGGACCATGACCACCAGGGTCCTTCTAGTCTCAGTCAGACCATAAAGTCTGGTCTTTTTATGAGAATTTGGGGTCTGCATCCCACTGTTCCCCTCTCCCTCAGGGGTCATCCACTGTGTTCCCTGTCAGGGCAGTCATCGGTTGTGCCCAGGCACCATCTAGATCTTCTGGTCTCAGGACAATGTAGTCTCTGGTTCATGTAGCCCTTTCTGTCTCTTGGGCTTGTAATTACCTTGTGTCCTTGTGTTCTTCATTCTCCTTTGATCCAGGTGGGTTGAGACTCATTGATGTATCTTAGATGGCTGCTTGCTAGCATTTAAGATCCCAGACGCCACTCTTCAAAGTGAGATGCAGAATGTTTTCTTAATGGATTTTATTATGCCAATGGACTTAGATGTCCCCTGAAACCATGGTCCCATAACCCCTGCCCCTGCTTCGCTAACCTTTGAAGCACTCAGTTTATTCAGGAAACTGCTTTTGGTTTAGTCCAGTTGTGCTGACCTCTGCTGTATTGACTGTTGTCCTTCCCTTCACCTAAAGTAGTTCTTATCTACTATCTAATTAGTAAATATCCCTCTCCTACCCTCCCTCCCTCCCCCCTCTCATAACCACAGAACAATGCATTCTTCTCAGTTTAAACTATTTCTCAAAATCTTATAATAGTGGTCTTATACAATATTTGTCCTTTTGCAACTGACTAATTTCACTCAGCATAATGTCTTCCAGGTTCCTCCATGTTATGAAATGTTTCACAGATTCATCACTGTTCTTTACCGATGTGTACTATTCCATTGTGTGAATATACCATAATTTATTTATCCATTCATCCTTTGATGGGTACCTTGGTTGCTTCCATCTTTTTGCTATTGTAAATAGTGCTCCAATAAACATGGGTGTGCATATACCTGTTAGTGTAAAGGCTCTTATTTCTCTAGGATATATTCCGAGGAGTGGGATCCCTGGGTCCTATGATAGTTCTATTTCTAGCTTTTTGAGGAAGCGCCAAATAGATTTCCAAAGTGGTTGTACCATTTCACATTCCCACCATCAGTGTATAAGTGTTGAAATCTCTCCACAGCCTCTCCAACATTTATTATTTTGTGTTTTTGGATTAATGCCAGCCTTGTTGGAGTGAGATGGAATCTTATTGTAGTTTTGATTTGCATTTCTCTAATGGCTAATGATCGAGAGCACTTCCTCATGTATCTGTTAGCTGCCTGAATGTCGTCTTTAGTGAAGTGTCTGTTCATATTGTTTTCCCATTTTTAATTGCGTTGTTTGTCTTTTTGTGGTTGAGTCTTAGCAGAATCATGTAGACTTTAGAGATCAGGTTCTGGTCGGAGATGTCATAGCTGAAAATTTTTTCCCAATCTCTAGGTGGTCTTTTTACTCTTTTGTTGAAGTCTTTAGATGAGCATAGGTGTTTGATTATTATTAGCTCCCAGTTATCTGGTTTCTCTTCAGCATTTTTAGTAATGTTTTGTATTCAGTTTATGCCATGTATTAGGGCTCCTAACGTTGTCTCTATTTTTTCTTCCATGATCTTTACCGTTTTAGACTTTATGTTTAGGTCTTTGATCCATTTGGAGTTAGTTTTTGTGCATGATGTGAGGTACAGGTCCTGTTTCATTTCTTTGCACATTGATATCCAGTTATGCCAGCATCATTTGTTAAAAAGACTGTCTTTTCCCCAATTAACTGACACTGGGCCTTTGTCAAATATCAGCTGCTCATATGTGGATGGATTTATATCTGGATTCTCAATTCTGTTCCATTGGTCTATGTGTCTGTTGTTGTACCAGTCTTTTTTATCTACTGTGGTAATATAATAGGTTCTAAAATCAGGAAGAGTGAGGCCTCTCACTTTGTTCTTCTTTTCCAGCAATGCTTTACTTATCCGGGGTTTTTTCCTTTCCATATGAAGTTGGTGATTTGTTTCTCCATCTCATTCAAAAATGCTGCTGGAATTTGGATCAGAATTGCATTGCATATATAGATGGGTTTTAGTAGAATAGACATTTTTACAATGTTAAGCCTTCCTATCCATGAGCAAGGTATGTTTTTCCACTTAGGTATGTCCCTTTTGGTTTCTTGTAGTAGTACCTCATAGTTTTCTTTGTATAGGTCTTTTACGTTTCTGGTTAGATTTATTCCTAAGTATTTTATCTTCTTTGGGACTACTGTGAATGGAATTGATTTGATGATTTCCTCTTCAATCTTCTTTCCGTTGGTGTAGAGGAATCCAAATAATTTTTTTATGTTTATCTTGTAACCTGATACTTTGCTGAACTATTAGTTTCAGTAGTTTTCTTGAGGATTCTTTAGGGTTTTCTGTGTATAAGATCATGTCACCTGCAAACAGATATTTTTACTTCTTCCTTATCAATCTGGATGCCCTTCATTTCTTTATCCAGCCTAATTGCTCTGGCTAGGACCTCCAGCACAATGTTGAATAAGAGTGGTGATAAGGGGCATCCTTGTCTGGTTCCCGTTCTTAAGGGGGATGTTTTTAGAATGTCTCCATTAAGGATGATGTTAGCTGTTGGTTTTGTGTAAATGCCCTTTATTATGTTGAGGAGTTTTCCTTCTATTTCTATTTTGTTGAAAGTTTGTATCAAGAATGGGTGCTGGACTTTGACAAATGCCTTTTCTGCATCAATTCATAAAATCAAGTGGTTCTTGTATTTTGTTTTATTTATATGGTGGATTACACTAATTGTTTTTCTAATATTGAACCATCCTTATTTACCTGGTATAAATCCCACTTGGTTGAGGTGGATTATTTTTTAGATATGTTGTTGAATTCTATTGGCTAGAATTTTGTTGAGGATTTTGCATCTATGTTCATGAAGGATATAGGTCTGTAATTTTCTTTTTTGTTTTGTCTTTAGCTGGTTTTGGTATCAGGGATATGCTGGCTTCATAGAATAAGTTAGGGAGTATTCCATCCTTTTCTATGCTTTGAAATACCTTTAGTAGTAGTGGAGTTAAGTCTTCTCTGAAAGTTTGGTAGAACTCTGCAGTGAAGCCAACTCTTTTTTGTTATGCATCTATTTAGTTGTTCTACTTCTGTTTGTGTTAGTTTAGGTAGGTAGTCTGTTTCTAGGAATTCATCCATTTCTTCTAGATTTTCAAATTTGTTAGAGTACAATTTTTCATAGTAATCTGATAGGATTCTTTTAATTTCAGTTGTGTCTGTTGTGATATGGCCCACCTCGTTTCCTTTTTGGGTTATTTATTTCCTTTCCTGTATTTCTTTAGTCAGCCTGGCCAATGGTTTATCAATTTTGTTGATTTTTTCAAAGAAGCAGCTTTTGGGCTTGTTAACTCTTTCAATTGTTTTTCAATTATGCTCTAATTTTTATTATTTGTTTTCTTCTGGTCCCTGAAGGTTTCTTTTGTTGCTCTCTTTCTATTTGTTCAAGTTGTAGGGACAGTTCTTTGATTTGGCTCTTTCTTCTCTTTATATGTGTGCATTAATTGATATAAATTGACCTATGAGCACTGCTTTAGCTGTGTCCAAAAGGTTTTGATAGGAAGTGTTTTAAGTCGCATTGCATCCTATGAATTTCTTTAGTCCCTCCTTAATGTATTGTATAACCCAGTCTTTTCTGAGCAGGGTATTGTTCAGTTTCCAAGTATTTGATTTGTTTTCCCTAGTTTTTCTGTTATTGATTTCTACTTTTATGGCCTTATGGTCTGAGAAGATGCTTTGTAATATTTCAATGTTCTGGATTCTGTACAGGTTTGCTTTATGACCTAATATGTGGTCTATTATAGAGAATGTTCCATGTGCACTAGAAAAAAAATATACTTTGCAGCTGTTGGGTGGAGTGTTCTGTATAAGTCTATGAGGTCAAGTTGGTTGACTGTAGCAATTAGATCTTCGGTGTTTTTGTTCAGCTTCTTACTGGATGTCCTGTCCTTCACTGAATGTGGTGTTTTGAAGTCTCCTACTATAATTGTGGAGTTGTCTAATCTCACTTGTCAATTCTGTTAGAGTTTGTTTTATATATCTTGCAGCCTTGTCATTGGGTACGTAAATATTTAATATGGTTATATCTTCCTGGTAAGTTGTCCCTTTAATCATTATGTAGTGTCCTTTTTTATCGTTTGTGGTGGATTTAACTTTAAAGTCTATTTGGTCAGGAATTGATATTGCCACTCCTGCTCTTTTTTGATTGTTGTTTGCTTGATATATTTTTTCCATCCTTTGAGTTTTAGTTTATTTGTGTCTCTAAGTCTAAGGCATGTCTCTCGTAGGCAGCATATAGACGCATCATGTTGTTTTATCCAGTCTGTGGCACTCTGTCTCTTTATTGGTGCACTTAAGCCATTTACATTCAGCGTAATTATAGATAAGTGTGAGTTTAGTGCTGTCATTTTGATGCCTTTTTCTGTGTGTTGTTGACAATTTCATTTTTCCCTTTCCTTTTTTTGTGCTGAGAAGTTTTTCTTTGTAAATTGTGTGTTCCTCATTTTCATAGCAGTTGAATTTGTTTTTGCTGAGTCGTTATGTTTATCTTGGGTTTTTTTTTTTTTGAAGTATGGAATTGTTAGACCTCTTTGTGATTACCTTAATATTTATCCCTATGTCTCTAAGTAAAAACCTAACTTGTATCATCCTATATTGCCTTGGTTTCCTCTCTGTATGGAAGATCTATGCCTCCTGTATTTAGTCCCTCTTTTTTGATTATTGTCATCTTTTACATAAAGACATCAATGATTCCCTGTTTTGATCATTTTTTTTTAATTAATCTTATTTTGTTTTTGTGATTTCCCTATCTGAGTTGATATCAGGATGTTCTGTTTTGTGACCTTGTGTTGTGTTGGTATCTGATATTATTGATTTTCTGACCAAATAATTTTCTTTAGTAATTCTTATAGCTTTGGTTTGGTTTTTGCAACTTCTCTAAGCTTGTGTTTATCTGTAAATGTCTTAATTTCACCTTTCCATTTGAGAGAGAGTTTTGCTGGGTATATGATTCTTGGCTGGCAGTTTTTCTCCTTCAGAGCTCTATATATGTCATCCCATTGCCTTCTTGCCTGCATGGTTTCTGCCGAGTAGTCTGAACTTATTCTTATTGATTCCCCTTTGTAGGTGACTTTTTGTTTATCCCTGGCTACTTTTAAAATTTTCTCTTTATCTTTGGTTTTGGCACATTTGATAATGTATTTTGGTGATTTCCTTTTGGGATCTGTCTTGTGTGGGGTTCGATGAACATTTGGATATATATCCTTTCATCTTTCACAATGCCAGGGAAGTTTTCTGCCAACAGATCTTCAACTATTCTCTCTGTATTTTCTGTTATTCCTCCCTTTTCTGGAACTCCAGTCACATGCAAGTTATTCTTCTTGATAGAGTCCCACATGATTCTTAGGGGTTCTTCATTTTTTAAATTCTTTTATCTGATTTTTCTTCAATTACATTGGTGTCAATTGACTTATGCTCCAACTCTCCCACTCTCCATTCTAATTCCTTGATTCTTCTCCTCTGACTTCCTATTGAGTTGTCCAATTCTGTAATTTTATTGTTAATCTTTGGGATTTCTGAATGCTGTCTCTCTGTGTATTCTTGCAGCTTATTAATTTTTCACTATGTTCTTGAACAATCTTTTCAATTTCTTCAACTGCTTTATCTGTGTGTTCCTTGACTTTTTCTGTAGATTGCCTTATTTCATTTCTGAGGTCATCCCTGATGTCTTGAAGCATTCTGTACATTCGTTTCTTATATTCTATATCTGGCAACTCCAGGAATGTATCTTCATTTGGGAAAGATTTTGATTCTTTGATTTGGGGGTTTGTAGAAGCAATCATGGTCTGCTTCTTTATGTGATTTGATATCGACTGCTGTCTCCAAGCCATCTATGAGTTATTGTAATGATTTATTTTATATTTGCTTGCTGAGTCTTATCTTCTTGTTTTCTTTTGTTTTGTTTCAATACACCCAGATGGACTACTAGAATGAGCTAACTTAATTGTTGGAGCTTTTGAATTGCTTATTCCTGTTACCAGCTGGTTTGAGCTGTTACCCAGTATATGAGCCGATGTGTCCATTCACTATGCTTGAATAGAATCAGCTCAGGTGTTCTGATAGTGGGTCAGCTAGTGTGTGGTGTAGGCTCTCTGCTACTAACTTAGAGGAGTAGTGGTCATGGGTGTATGTACTGGTTTCTTGTAACAGCAGGGGGTCACACTCTGAGAAGGGCAGGGTGTGGACAGCCTTCCCCCAAGTGCCAGTGAGGAAAGAGCATCTATGTTCTCTAGAGTGGTCTGGTGGGTGGGCTCTGCAGCTGTACCTTAGGCACCCAATGCTTGTACCTCTAAAAATTGGTAGGCATTGCTATCCTCTGACCCCTTTAGCAGGTGGTTAGGTGGTGTGGATGGAGCCTCAGCCCTCAGTTCCATGCTACAGATCAGTGAGGTCTCTGTTTAATAGGTAGAGTGGTCCAAAACTTGCCTTCCCACTGCTCAGCTACAACAATTACAGCTGATCTCTAAAAGAATTGCCTTTGCATTAAAATAGCCACCTGGTTCCAGGTAGGGGTGAAAGCCAAAGACTGTGGATCTCTTATGCCTGAATGGCGCTTGTTCTGTAATGCAATTCCAGTTTAGAGAAATTAGGAAAGGATTTTTCATCTGATTGTTAGTTGCTGCTTTTCCAGGCCAGGAGAATGGGTTAGAAAAGAAAAAAAAAAACCTGCAAAGCACTTCAATCTCTGGCCCAGGGAATTCCAATGTTAATGAAGCCGGCTGGGGCAGGGAGGGGAGGGATCAGATAGATCGGAGGTAGTAAATTAGATAAACTCACTTCTCTTGTTTGGTGAGGACTGTTTTATCTGAGATTCCGGAGGAGTGTGTAGCCCGTGTGCATGGGCTAGGTCCCTGTGGAGATTGCCCAGGGGGTTAGCACTGCATCCCTGTTTGCCTTGTCTCAGGAAGCCACGATCATCTCCATAGCTCTGCTTCCAAGACTCCGCAAGGGTTCAGGTCTGGGACGTGGCTTGCCTGGCTCTGGAACTGGTCGCTTCTTCAGCGAGCGGTTTCTCATTCCCCTGAGGCCTCGGGGCTGGGGAGCAGCTCACCTGACTCCGGGACTGCACCCTCCTTCGGTACGCGGATTCTCACTTCCCTATTACTCAGGTCAATTCCCTAGTTCTCAGTTTGATGGTCAGCGTTCCTAGATTGCCATGTATGTAATTGCTTCACTTGTTTTTCTGAATCTTTGTTGCAAGAGGGGTCAGCTGGAGCTTCCGCACAGTCAGCCATCTTGGTACCCCCCCAATTTTTTTAAATGAGTTGAAATTCTGTGCCACATTTATCTCCCATGCTGTCAGAATCCATCTATTGTGGCCCTGATCACAAGGGATGGTAGTGGTATCTGGCACCATCTAGTTCTTCTGGCCTCAGGGTAGATTAGCTCGAGGTTTGTTTAGACTTTGTCTTGTAGGCAAGTTTCTCCTTTGAGTCTTTGGTTTTCTACATTGCCTTTTGCTGCAGATGAATAGAGAACAACAGTTGTATCATGGAAGGCCACTCACAAGCTTTTAAAACCACAAACACTACTCAGCAAATGAGGATATAAAACATAACTGTATGAACTATATCATGCCAAGATGTTCTATGAGACTCTGGTCCTAATAACTTAAAATCCAGAAAACCAATCCTGCAGGTTTCATCTCAGCGTCCTCCTCCTCTGATAGGGTGATCTGACCTTCTTTATTTTCCCCCATGTCATGTGCAACATCAAACAACACCAGAGGGTGTCATGTGAACATGATGGACCCCAGTTGACTGCACATAGGCCTCCTACCTCACTTGTACCCACTCAAGGACTTCTGCACCTTATGGCGACTCTCTTTCCTTTTGGTGGATTCTACTGCGTAAAAGTGTACTGACACCTCTTTCTGGAATGATCAAGTAACTTCTTCTCTGTACTACAAATGGATCCCTTGTAGCCTGGCCAGTCTGCTTTATATGTTCAGTGTAGCATTATTCCCAACATGATGACCGTACTTTGTAGTAATTATGTACTCTTTTTTTGGCAGAGTGGTGGTCGGCCTTCTTTTATATTGTAAAATACCACATATTTTACAATATAAAATGTGGAGATCCAGTTGTCCCAGCATCATTTGTTGAAGGGACTATTCTTTGCCCATGGAATGGGCTTGCATCATTGTTGAAACAAATTTTATATTAAATACAATATTTAATAATTCATGCTAGGTTTCATAGGTTTCTTTTCCTTTGGTTTTGAATATTCTTTTTCTTGTTGCTTTGTTTTCAGCAATGACTCCCTATGCTTTGTGCCTTCAGTTCTCCTAACCATTAATCTGCTCTCTATCTTTGCGTGTTGTAGATTTTCATGTAAGTAGGATCACGCAATAATTGTTCTTGGGATTTCAGTTACTTCATGCATAACAATGTTTTCAAGGTTCATCCATTTATTGCAAGTAACAGAACTCCACTGCTCTTGTGGCTGCATAATATTGCATGTATGTATTTGTCATGTTTTGCTTATCCAATCATCTTTTGATGGACACTTGGGTTGTTTCCACCTTTTTCATTCAGTGAATAGTGCTACAATGAACGTGAGTGTCCAAGTACCTGTTTTCTTACTTTCAGTTCATTTGTGTACATGCCTAGGAGTGGAATTACAAGGCATACGGTAATTCTGTGTTAAATTATTTGAGGAGCCACCAAAGTGTATTTTACAGTGGCTGCAGCACATCATATCCCCAGTAGCAATGCACTCCCCGTTTGTCCACATCCTCACCAAATCTTTTTTTTTTTTTCCTTGTTTGTTCGTTTTTATTCTGGCAACATCCATCGATGTGATAAGGAATGATACCTCTCTGTCATTTTGATTTGCATTTCCCCACTGACTGATAATATTGAACATCTTTTCATGTGCTTACTGGCGATTTGTATATTTTCTTTGGAATAATGCCTTAAAGTCTTTTGTCCATTTTTTAAGATGGGTTGTTGGTGTTTTTGTATTTAGCTCTAGGCAGTCTATATATCAGGATATGAAACCCTTAAGCAGAGTAGAGATTCCGAGTACATTCTCACAATCAGTAGTTGTCTTCACTTTCCACTTTCTCGATAATGCTCATTGATGCACAAAAGATTTAAATATTCACCAAGAGAAATTTATCTATTGTTTCCTGTGTCATATCTACGAAGATGTGGGAAAAAAATCCTAAAATATAACCCTGGGTTATACTTCTAAGGGTTTTATGGTTTTAGCTCTCATATTCAGGTCATTGATCCTTTTAGAGCTAATTTTTGTATTTGATGTAGAGTATGTGTCCAACTTCATACTTTTCCATGTGGAGATCCAGTTGTCCCAGCATCATTTGTTGAAGGGACTATTCTTTTCCCATGGAATGGGCTTGCATCATTGTTGAAACAAATTCGGCAAAGATGTATGAATTCATTTCTGGGCACCCTATTCCTTTAGTCTCTATGTCTATCCTAATGCCAGTACAAAACTGTTTTGTTTACTGTGTGTTTGTAGTGATACTTTAAATCTTGAAGTGTGAGCCCCATACTTTCTTCTTCTTTTCTAAAATTGTTTTGTATATTCAGAGCCCTGTGTGTTTGCAATATTTATGTTATACAGACTTGGTAGATATTCTTGAGTTCTTGCGTGTTTGTTTTTCTCTGTTTTACTGAATTTGTAAGTGGTAAGACATGAATTCTGGGAATTAGGAGAGAGTAATAGGAGATTCTCAGCATCTTGACCCAGGACTGAAAATTCCACATCAGGATTGCATGAAGGAGATTGCCAGAAGGGCTGGTGATGAACACAGCTGGGAGATCTGGGGCTCATTTTTGTGAGATCTATGTCATGGGTTGGAGAGAGAATGTACCCTGAAGAATCAAGTCCTCCTATGATGGAGAAAAGTGAAGCATGCTTGGCTGTGCCCTGGCTGCCATCAAGGGCACAAGGAGGGTCAAGGTAGCAGAGTCCATAGCATCACAGTTTTGGGAGATGGGCAGGGCCAGCATGTTCTCTGAATGAAGCTACTTTCCCAACATCACAGTGCTCATCAATAGTGTGGAAGTGTCTTTTTATAATAAGAACTCCCCACACAGCCATTTAATGAGACCATGGGTAAAGAGGTCTCATCACAGAGACAGATGACAATCCTCTTCCTGTTCAAAAATATAAGAAGTCCTCAGGGGCTTCTCACCAGCTCTACCTTGTGGCCTCCGAATGGTGACTGCCAAAATCAGCAGAGCCTAAAGCTATTCCTCACTAAGTACCTGAAAGACAACAGTGAGGTGATGCAGAATCCATGCTCTAAATGTTGGTTGGATGATGGTTACACGATGGTATTTAAATTATAAATTGAAATGGGCAAGTTCCATTGCATGCAAATTACACTTCAGAGGAGATTAATTGTAACGGAAAGAATTCTTTTTTTTTTTTTTAACTGCATCAATGCCTTATTTGTAACAGTAAAAGACTATACAATTTGAAACCATGGGAAGTCCCCGGCACAAAGGAATAAGGATCCGGCTAGTGATCGAAAGGTTGGTAGTTTGAGCCTACACAGAGGCTTCCTGAAACAAATGCCTGGTGATCTCCTTAAGAAACTCAATCACTAAATACCCCATGGAACACTGTTGTGAAATGCTTGGGATCACCATGAGTCAGAATTAACCTAACAACACTGGCTTTTTTTTCTTTTGGAACCAACCTGGGTTCCTCTTACTGACTCGTGACCTTGGATGAGTTGTTCCCCATATGTACAACGGGAATGGTCTCTAAATCATGAGATAATTTTGACATTTAACTGTATCTTTAACAATCACTGAGAAAAATCTCGCATGAAATATTCAGCAAATGATAGCAGATACAAATATTATTGTTGTTTTGTGTTAATGTCCTAGTCCAAGTGAAGACAAGGCCACTCTTTCTGCCTTTAGAAAAGCACAGTCAACAGGGAATAGGAACACTGGAACAGTGACATGCAGTGCAGGGTGAGAGCATGATAAAGTCGTAATGGTTAGTGGGTCCTGCTCCCAGGGTGTTTGGTGTGGGGGTGCAAGAGTGGGCTGGGGAAAGGGCAGTGCAGTGAAAGGAGACGTGGAGGCACCAGGATTCATGGTCATATTCGGTTCCAGCACTGGAGTTGCTGTTGTGACAAAGGAAAAGTGCAAATGGAGGTGGAGGAAAGGCAACCAGGTGTTAGGTCATCCGAATTCCCTGCCTGGTCACTGGGAATCAGCGCAATGAATCTCAAGTGATGAGTGGCAGTATGGAACGAGGAAATGGTAAATATTGGAAAAGTCCCTGCAGTGAATTTTATGTTCCTTCCCTCCAGTTGAGAAGTTTCCCAGTAGAGAACTTGTGAGCAGTTCAACCAGACCCCCAGGCCTCTGAGTACCCAGAAGTAAGAGACCCAAGGTGTCACTGACTCTCAGAGCCTGTCTCAGGAATTCCTGACAGACACCCTGCCATCCTCATATGCTCTTTCCAACACATGGAACAGGGTTGACATCCACTCTGTCTGAAATGCCCCCAGCAAGCTCAATAGCAGGGAACGGACCTTCTAAAGTGAAAGACATCCTCCAGACTTTCTTGAAGGACTGAGCCTTCAAAAGAGTGGTTTCCCCATCTGCTACCTAGTGTTTCTTTTCATGATGCACGGTATAAAACCCCTTTCCTTTTTTGCCAACATCCTGTTTCATTTTTCCCATCTGCCTCTTCATTCTCCCCTGGTGGGATGTCCTTGGTGATATCAAGAGTTTACTCCTTACTTCTGCTCAGAGAGCTTGTCCCCAAGGGAAGTTTCAAATTTGAATTTCCAGAGGTTGAGGGGGTGGCAGGGGTCTGATAACACAACACACCACCTCCCCACCAACTTACCTCCTGCTGAAGTCATCTCCACAGGCTTGGTCACTGACCACAGCTGTCTGGCAAGCTTCAGCATGTGAAGTCGCCACGTCCTGGACTCAGTATGATCTGGCTCCAACAGATGTTCAGAGATCCAAGGAAAGGAGGGAGAAGTTTCAATCTAGACAGGAGTAGAATGTAGGACTCAAGACATTCTACGGTGGGGGAGGGGCGGAGGGCATGTTGGGATGAGGAGACATTCCTGAAGGGGACCTGACAGGCAAAATGCTACAAAAAACAAAACAAAACAAAACACTACCGTCTGTTTCCTTCAAATTACATTGCCAACACAACTGGTATGAACCTCTTAGGGCCATTTGTGGGTTCTTTCTCTTATCGACAGCACAAAGGCTGTACTCTAGACTTCTTATCAACGTATCTACTTTTGTGCCCCTAAACTCACCCTGCTCCTTACTCAAGGTGGTAGGTTCTTGCATTATTACAAGGGCACCAATACTTCATGAACAAAATTTGGGAAACGTTGTCTAATGAAGGCTGGGGTACATATGACAACAAGGAAACTCAGTGTTTGAAATTAGGATTGTCTCAGAAGTTCCATTGTGTTTCGAGTGTGTATGCACACAGTGCATGTATTGATTTAGGAAATAATATTGGAGTCATTATTCCCTCTCCTTGAGTACAGAAAAGGTGACCCAGCTGAAGCTGGGCTCACAAGGGCTTGCAAGGACTCGCAGGGACACATCAGCTGTGCCCCGAGGCATGAAGACATTAGCTAAGATAATCTTGGAAAATATCTTTTAGGGAGCCTTTTGGAAAAGCCAGAACAGAAAAGACTTTCCACTCTTATCTTTTTCTATTAACATTTAGTGGATAGAAATTTGTTGGACCATTGAAGACCTGCCTGACTGTCAATACTGAAACCTGTGCCAATGATTGTTGAGAGGGACAGTTCGCAATGTAGGATCACAATTTCTAGCCAACCTGTGAACAGGTGAAGCTTTCAATGGTTTTGCCCATGTGGTAGTGTTAATATATACAGACGACTTCGTAATGTTCTTTGGACTCAGATAGGCATGGCTGTGGCAGCATGCTTGTCCATTTTCCCATTCTTGCTTATTCTGTAGTATTTCCTTGGACTTGGGCAGACATGGCTCTGCCAGCATGCTTGGCTGCTTTTCAACTTTTGCCTCTTTGAATGTATGCCGAAAAAAAAACTTTCTTTTTGCTCTCACTAAACTTTGTGATGTTTTCACCTACAACAGTATGCATCATTGTTTAGGAAGCAGTCCTTGTGTCCCAAAATTCCTGTCCACTACTGAAAGCTCTGGGAGCTCCAGCATGACCAGCCTTACTCATGATCCTCTTTCCGGATAAGCTCCACGGCCTCAAAGGAAGGCCAGCAGCCTCTAGTTCCATGACCAAAAGTAGGTTCTTGTTGCTTCTCAGGTTATTTTATTTTATATTTGTGTTTAAGTTTGTATTTCTGACAATGAATGTAATTCAATAATTGTACATAATTATTTCAAAAGTCAGACAGTTCCAAATAGCTTCTTCAGTGACAGCTCTTCTCCCGGCACCTTTGTCTTGGCAACCAAATGTTGTTTTCACATTACCTAGTGTGTAGGCATTAAGGAAATAACACGGGCTGCCATGTATTCCTAATCACAACACAGAAGAAAAAGTAAACTGAAGTACATATATTGAGGACCTTTTCCTTAGGAGATCTCTTACATTCATTCCTAGAAGATTTGTAGAGCCAGGGGACACTGAGAGAATGATATAGTGCATGTAAAAATGCAAATACAATGTAGTAGGAAGTGCCAAAGGCAGGTGATGTGAAAATCAAACATTTCTTATTGCAAGGCAGCCTGGGATGTTTGAATGAACAGCAGGGCTGCCTGAGGCAAAACTGACCCTTGGGTGACGGATTTCTTCCTTTTTAGAGGCAGCACAGCTGTCTGCCCTGTCTGGTAGGAAGGCTGGGAGGTTAAGTCTGGAATCAGGGGTTTTACAAAGAGCAAGCTTGAGAGGGTTCACATGTCAATCGAGTTTATTTCTCATTTTAGGAACGGCCTCTTAAGCAGCAATCTTTGGATTTGGACTACGTGCATTTCTTAAATGGGAGTGTATTTGCTTAGGTCTTATATATCAGAAAGTATAACGAATCCTGGAGCTTTATTTGATTCCATAAATATTTTAAATTTTCTTTTTATTGTGGTCAATATATATGTAACAACACACGTGTGATTCCCACCTTCTTCACATGCACAATTCAGTGACACTGTGTTCATCATGTTGTGCAAGCACAACCGCCGTCTGTTCTAAGCGTGTTACTTTTTTTTTTTAAATAACTTTTATTAAGCTTCAAGTGAACGTTTACAAATCCAATCAGTCTGTCACATATAAGTTTACATACATCTCACTCCCTACTCCCACTTGCTCTCCCCCTCTTGAGTCAGTCCTTTCAGTCTCTCCTTTCTTGACAATTTTGCCGGCTTCCCTCTCTCTCTATCCTCCCATCCGCCCTCCAGACAAGAGTTGCCAACACAATCTCAAGTGTCCACCTGATATAATTAGCTCACTCTTCATCAGCGTCTCTCTCCCGCCCGCTGACCAGTCCCTTTCATTTCTGATGAGTTGTCTTCGGGGATGGTTCCTGTCCTGTGTCAACTGAAGGTCTGGGGAGCATGGCCGCCGGGATTCCTCCAGTCTCAGTCAGACCATTAAGTTTGGTCTTTTTATGAGAATTTGGGGTCTGTATCCCACTGATCTCCTGCTCCCTCAGGGGTCCTCTGCTGTGCTCCCTGTCAGGGAAGTAATCGATTGTGGCCGGGCACCAACTAGTTCTTCTGGTCTCAGGATGATGTAGGTCTCTGGTTCATGTGGCCCTTTCTGTCTCTTGGGCTCTTAGTTGTCGTGTGGCCTTGGTGTTCTTCATTTTCCTTTGCTCCAGGTGGGTTGAGACCAATTGCTGCATCTTAGATGGCCGCTTGTTAGCATTTAAGACCCCAGACGCCACATTTCAAAGTGGGATGCAGAATGATTTCATAATAGAATTATTTTGCCAATTGACTTAGAAGTCCCCTCAAACCATGTTCCCCAGACCCCCGCGCTTGCTCCGCTGACCTTTGAAGCATTCATTTTATCCCGGAAACTTCTTTGCTTTTGGTCCAGTCCAATTGAGCTGACCTTCCATGTATTGAGTATTGTCTTTCCCTTCACCTAAAGCAGTTCTTATCTACTGATTAATCAATAAAAAACCCTCTCCCACCCTCCCTCCCTCCCCCCCTCGTAACCACAAAAGTATGTGTTCTTCTCAGGTTTACTGTTTCTCAAGATCTTATAATAGTGGTCTTATACAATATTTGTCCTTTTGCCTCTGACTCATTTCGCTCAGCATAATGCCTTCCAGGTTCCTCCATGTTATGAAATGTTTCACAGATTCGTCACTGTTCTTTATCGATGCGTAGTATTCCATTGTGTGAATATACCACAATTTATTTACCCATTCATCCGTTGATGGACACCTTGGTTGCTTCCAACTTTTTGCTATTGTAAACAGAGCTGCAATAAACATGGGTGTGCATGTATCTGTTTGTATGAAGGCTCTTGTATCTCTAGGGTATATTCCTAGGAGTGGGATTTCTGGGTTGTATGGTAGTTCTATTTCTAACTGTTTAAGATAACGCCAGATAGATTTCCAAAGTGGTTGTACCATTTCACATTCCCACCAGCAGTATATGAGAGTTCCAATCTCTCCGCAGCCTCTCCAACATTTATTATTTTGTGTTTTTTGGATTAATGCCAGCCTTGCTGGTGTGAGATGGAATCTCATCGTAGTTTTAATTTGCATTTCTCTAATGGCTAATGATCGAGAGCATTTTCTCATGTATCTGTTGGCTGCCTGAATATCTTCTTTAGTGAAATGTGTGTTCATATCCTTTGCCCACTTCTTGATTGGGTTGTTTGTCTTTTTGTGGTTGAGTTTTGACAGAATCATGTAGATTTTAGAGATCAGGCGCTGGTCGGAGATGTCATAGCTGAAAATTCTTTCCCAGTCTGTAGGTGGTCTTTTTACTCTTTTGGAGAAGTCTTTAGATGAGCATAGGTGTTTGATTTTTAGGAGCTCCCAGTTATCGGGTTTCTCTTCATCATTTTTGGTAATGTTTTGTATTCTGTTTATACCTTGTATTAGGGCTCCTAGGGTTGTCCCAATTTTTTCGTCCATGATCTTTATCGTTTTAGTCTTTATGTTTAGTTCTTTGATCCACTTGGAGTTAGTTTTTGTACATGGTGTGAGGTATGGGTCCTGTTTCATTTTTTTGCAAAGGGATATCCAGTTATGCCAGCACCATTTGTTAAAAAGGCTATCTTTTCCCCAGTTAATTGACACTGGTCCTTTGTCAAATATCAGCTGCTCATACGTGGATGGATCTATGTCTGGGTTCTCAATTCTGTTCCATTGGTCTATGTGTCTGTTGTTGTACCAATACCAGGCTGTTTTGACTACTGTGGCTGTATAATAGGTTCTGAAGTCAGGTAAGGTGAGGCCTCCCACTTTCTTCTTATTTTTCAGTAGTGCTTTGTTTATCCGAGGCTTCTTTCCCTTCCATATGAAATTGGTGATTTGTTTCTCTATCCCCTTAAAATATGACATTGGAATTTGGATAGGAAGTGCGTTAAATGTATAGATGGCTTTTGGTAGAATAGACATTTTTACTATGTTAAGTCTTCCTATCCATGAGCAGGGTATGTTTTTCCACTTAAGTATGTCCTTTTGAATTTCTTGTAGTAGAGCTTTGTAGTTTTCTTTATATAGGTCTTTTACATCCTTGGTAAGATTTATTCCTAAGTATCTTATCTTCTTGGGGGCTACTGTGAATGGTATTGATTTGGTTATTTCCTCTTCGGTGTTCTTTTTGTTGATGTAGAGGAATCCAAGTGATTTTTGTATGTTTATTTTATAACCTGAGACTCTGCCAAACTCTTCTATTAGTTTCAGTAGTTTTCTGGAGGATTCCTTAGGGTTTTCTGTGTATATAATCATGTCATCTGCAAATAGTGATAACTTTACTTCTTCCTTGCCAATCCGGATACCTTTTATTTCTTTGTCTAGCCTAATTGCCCTGGCTAGGACTTCTAGCACGATGTTGAATAAGAGCGGTGATAAAGGGCATCCTTGTCTGGTTCCCGTTCTCAAGGGAAATGCTTTCAGGTTCTCTCCATTTAGAGTGATATTGGCTGTTGGCTTTGCATAGATGCCCTTTATTATGTTGAGGAATTTTCCTTCAATTCCTATTTTGGTAAGAGTTTTTATCATAAATGGGTGTTGGACTTTGTCAAATGCCTTTTCTGCATCAATTGATAAGATCATGTGGTTTTTGTCTTTTGTTTTATTTATGTGATGGATTACATTAATGGTTTTTCTGATATTAAACCAGCCTTGCAATACCTGGTATAAATCCCACTTGATCAGGGTGAATTATTTTTTTGATGTGTTGTTGGATTCTATTGGCTAGAATTTTGTTGAGGATTTTTGCATCAATGTTCATGAGGGATATAGGTCTATAATTTTCTTTTTTTGTAATGTCTTTACCTGGTTTTGGTATCAGGGAGATGGTGGCTTCATAGAATGAGTTGGGTAGTACTCCGTCATTTTCTATGCTTTGGAATACCTTTAGTAGTAGTGGTGTTAACTCTTCTCTGAAAGTTTGGTAGAACTCTGCAGTGAAGCCGTCCGGGCCAGGGCTTTTTTTTGTTGGGAGTTTTTTGATTACCGTTTCAATCTCTTTTTTTGTTATGGGTCTATTTAGTTGTTCTACTTGTGAATGTGTTAGTTTAGGTAGGTAGTGTTTTTCCAGGAATTCATCCATTTCTTCTAGGTTTTCAAATTTGTTAGAGTACAATTTTTCATAATAATCTGAAATGATTCTTTTAATTTCATTTGGTTCTGTTGTGATGTGGTCCTTCTCATTTCTTATTCGGGTTATTTGTTTCCTTTCCTGTATTTCTTTAGTCAGTCTAGCCAATGGTTTATCAATTTTGTTAATTTTTTCAAAGAACCATCTTTTGGCTTTGTTAATTCTTTCAATTGTTTTTCTGTTCTCTAATTCATTTAGTTCAGCTCTAATTTTTATTAGTTGTTTTCTTCTGGTGCCTGATGGATTCTTTTGTTGCTCACTTTCTATTTGTTCAAGTTGTAGGGACAGTTCTCTGATTTTGGCTCTTTCTTCTTTTTTGTATGTGTGCATTTATTGATATAAATTGGCCTCTGAGCACTGCTTTTGCTGTGTCCCAGAGGTTTTGATAGGAAGTATTTTCATTCTCGTTGCTTTCTATGAATTT
The DNA here is from genome assembly GCF_030014295.1 of Loxodonta africana. Classification (NCBI taxonomy): domain Eukaryota; kingdom Metazoa; phylum Chordata; class Mammalia; order Proboscidea; family Elephantidae; genus Loxodonta; species Loxodonta africana. The sequence continues at coordinate 340,541 of NW_026975359.1, read as the reverse complement.
CCTTATTCCCTCCTTAATGTCTTCTATAACCCAGTCTTTTTTCAGAAGGGTGTTTTTCATTTTCCAAGTATTTGATTTGTTTTCCCTAGTTTTTCTGTTATTGATCTCTAGTTTTATTGCCTTGTGGTCTGAGAAGATGCTTTGTAATATTTCGATGTTTTGGACTCTGCAAAGGTTTGTTTTATGACCTAATATGTGGTCTATTCTAGAGAATGTTCCATGTGCGCTAGAAAAAAAAGTATATTTTGCAGCAGTTGGGTGGAGAGTTCTGTATAAGTCAATGAGGTCAAGTTGGTTGATTGTTGTAATTAGATCTTCCGTGTCTCTGTTGAGCTTCTTACTGGATGTCCTGTCCTTCTCTGAAAGTGGTGTGTTGAAGTCTCCTACTATAATTGTGGAGGTATCTATCTCGCTTTTCAATTCTGTTAAAATTTGATTTATGTATCTTGCAGCCCTGTCATTGGGTGCATAAATATTTAATATGGTTATGTCTTCCTGATTAATTGTCCCTTTTATCATTATATAGTGTCCTTCTTTATCCTTTGTGGTGGATTTAAGTCTAAAGTCTATTTTGTCAGAAATTCATATTGCTACTCCTCTTCTTTTTTGCTTATTGTTTGCTTAATATACTTTTTTCCATCCTATGAGTTTTAGTTTGTTTGTGTCTCTAAGTCTAAGGTGTGTCTCTTGTAGGCAGCATATAGATGGATCGTGTTTCTTTATCCAGTCTGTGACTCTCTGTCTCTTTATTGGTGCATTTAGTCCATTTACATTCAGGGTAATTATAGATAAATAAGTTTTTAGTGCTGTCATTTTGATGCCTTTTTATGTGTGTTGTTGACAATTTCATTTTTCCACATACTTTTTTGTGCTGAGGCGTTTTTCTTAGTAAATTGTGAGATCCTCATTTTCATAGTGCTTGACTTTATGTTAGTTGAGTCGTTACGTTTTTCTTGGTTTTTATCTTAAGTTATACAGTTGTTATACCTTTTTGTGGTTACCTTATTATTTACCCCTATTTTTCTAAGTAAAAACCTAACTTGTATTGTTCTATATCGCCTTGTATCACTCTCCATATGGCAGTTCAATGCCTCCTGTATTTAGTCCCTCTTTTTGATTATTGTGATCTTTTACTTATTGACTTCCATGATTCCCTGTTATGTGTATTTTTTTTTAATTAATCTTAATTTGTTTTTGTGATTTCCCTATTTGAGTTGATATCAGGACGTTCTGTTTTGTGACCTTGCATTGTGCTGATATCTGATATTATTGGTTCTCTGACCAAACAATATCCTTTAGTATTTCTTGTAGCTTTGGTTTGGTTTTTGCAAATTCTCTAAACTTGTGTTTTTCTGTAAATATCTTAATTTCGCCTTCATATTTCAGAGAGAGTTTTGCTGGATATATGATCCTTGGCTGGCAGTTTTTCTCCTTCAGTGTTCTGTATATGTGGTCCCATTCCCTTCTTGCCTGCATGGTTTCTGCTGAGTAGTCAGAACATATTCTTACTGATTCTCCCTTGAAGGAAACCTTTCTTTTCTCCCTGGCTGCTTTTAAAATTTTCTGTTTATCTTTGGTTTTGGTGAGTTTGATGATAATATGTCTTGGTGTTTTTCTTTTTGGATCAATCTTAAATGGGGTTCGATGAGCATCTTGGATAGATATCCTTTCGTCTTTCATAATGTCAGGGAAGTTTTCTGTCAGGAGTTCTTCAACTATTTTCTCTGTGTTTTCTGTCCCCCCTCCCTGTTCTGGGACTCCAATCACCCGCAGGTTATCCTTCTTGATAGAGTCCCACATAATTCTTAGGGTTTCTTCATTTTTTTTAATTCTTTTATCTGATTTTTTTTCAGCTATGTTGGTGTCGATTCCCTGGTCCTCCAGATGTCCCAGTCTGCATTCTAATTGCTCGAGTCTGCTCCTCTGAGTTCCTAGTGCGTTGTCTAATTCTGTTATTTTATTGTTAATCTTTTGGATTTCTACATGTTGTCTCTCTATGGATTCTTGCAACTTATTCATTTTTCCACTATGTTCTTGAATAATCTTTTTGAGTTCTTCAATAGTTTTATCAGTGTGTTCCTTGGCTTTTTCTGCAGTTATCCTAATTTCATTTGTGATATCATTAAGCATTCTGTAAATTAGTTTTTTATATTCTGTATCTGATAATTCCAAGATTGTGTCTTCATTTGGGAAAGATTTTGATTCTTTTGTTTGGGGGGTTGGAGAAGCTGTCATGATCTGCTTCTTTAAGTGGTTTGATATGGATTGTTGTCTCCGAGCCATCACTGGGAAACTAGTTTTTCCAGAAAATCCGCTAAAAAAAAAATGCAGTCAGATCCCTATCAGAGTTCTCCCTCTGGCTCAGGCTATTCAGATGTTAATGAAGCCGCCTGGGGAGGGTGGGGGAGGGAACAGAGAGATAGGAGAGTAGCACCTCAGAATATAGCCAGAGTTGCTTGTCTTGCTTGGAATGACTATTATATCTGAGACTCCCGCGGGGCACGTCGCCTATGTGTGCTGGCTGTGTGGAGATTGCCCGGGGGGGGGGTCTGGCCCGCTGGAGTCACGGTCAGATCCTCCGCTTCCAGCCCCACGCCCAGCGTCAAGGCTCCCCTACTGGGACGGTGCACTCTCGACTCCAAAATCAGTCGCTGCCTCCCGGGGACTTCTCGTCCCTCCAGCCACGTGGTCGTGCCACCTCCGAGAACCAGTTGGGCCTCCTCCCGGGGTTAGTTCAGATGGGTGGAGCAGGTCCCCGTGCTTGTGCCGTGACCGAGTGTTCCAGCTGGGACGCTGTTCTCCCCGCTCCAATACCAGTTGCTGCCTCCCAGGGACTTCTCCTTCCGGCTGCGTTCCACGCCGCCCGCGCGACCCGGCTGGTCCCCTTCCCGGGGTTAGTTCAGGGGGGTGGAGCAACTCTCCGTGTTTATGCCATACTTGCATCCAGTCCAAATCCCTGCGGGACGGTTCCCCGGCTCGGACGCTGCTCTTTCTGCTCCAACACCAGTCACTGCCTCCCAGGGACTTCTCCTTCCGGCTGCGTTCCACGCCGCCCGCGCGACCCGGCTGGTCCCCTTCCCGGGGTTAGTTCAGGGGGGTGGAGCAACTCTCCGTGTTTATGCCATACTTGCATCCAGTCCAAATCCCTGCGGGACGGTTCCCCGGCTCGGACGCTGCTCTTTCTGCTCCAACACCAGTCACTGCCTCCCGGGGACTTCTCCTACCGGCTGCGTCCCACGCCGCCCGTGGAACCGGCTGGTCCCCCTCCCGGGGTTAGTTCAGGGGGGTGGAGCCGCTCTCTGTGCTTGTGCCGTACCTGACTGGTACGCTGGCTCCAGGCTCTGGAAACAATCGCTGCTTTCCTGTATTAGTTCGTTCTCCGTCTCTAAATCTGTGTTTGTTGTTCAGGGTTCGTAGATTGTTATGTATGTGATCGATTCACTTGTTTTTCCGTGTCTTTGTTGTAAGAGGGATCCCAGGTAGCGTCTGCCTAGTCCGCCATCTTGGCTCCGCCTCGCGTGTTACTTTTTTAAAAATAATATTTTACTGTGTTTTAGGTTCCCATTCAACAATTTCTCCACAATTTGTTCGGTGACATTGGTTACATTCTTTGCAATTCTTGAACATTGTCCTTATTTACATTCTGGTTTTTCTGTTTCCTATAATCTCGTTTCCCTGACTCTGACATTCTCATCTTTGTTTAAATTGTTGACCGTCTGGTCCCATATAGGTGATTTTTAAGGAGCACAGTGTTTACAGGTGATGTTCATTATTTTGGAAGCCAGTCTGTTATTCAGGTACAAGGTGACCTCAGGGGTTTGATTCAGTTCAAAATTTGAAGAGTATTTCGGGGCAGTGATTTTGGGGAGTCCTCAAATCTGAACCAGTCCAGTAAACTTGTTTTTTTTTTTTTTTTAATGAATTTGAGATTTTGTTTCACATTTTTCTCCCATTCTGTCATAATCCATCTATTGTGGCCCTAATCACAAGGAATGGTAGTGATAGCTGGGCACTAGCTAGTTTTTCTGGTCTCAGGGCAGATGAGGCCGTGGTTTCTGTATACTATTTGTCTTGTAGACAAGTTTCTTTAAGTCTTTGGCTTCCTACATTCTGTTTTGCTGCAGACAAGTAGTAGAGACCAATAGTTGTAACTTAGAAGGCCGCTATCAAGCTTTTGAAATCCCAGACACTATTCAGCAAACTAAGAGGTAAAATATAACTTTACGAACTATGTCATGCCAGTGGACGAAGATGTTTCGCAAGACCCTGGTCCTAACACTTCAAATCCAGAAAAACAATTCCGTGAGGTGTTTGATTATATCTAAGAAATATTTATTACTATTTCCTCTATGTGATTTATTATATATATTAATATGCGTGCATGTTTACACCTATATACACACTTATGTATACTTATATATACTTATACACATATATGCCTATGTGCATATATATATACTCACATATATATTTTTTGGTTGTTTTTGCTTATCTTTCAAAATTGTGTGTTACATGCTATCACCAACAAGTTCTTTTTCCTTGTGTACATTTTACTGACATGGTTTGCCTTCATCAAGCTGTATACATTTCACTCTCATTTGGTGTTACTTTTTCCATCACCAGAAATAACAAGTGTTTACTATCTAGTGAGTGAATTTTCATTTTCCCCCACCCCATCTCTGGTAACACTAATGAACATTATTTTCTATATATTTTTATTTGTTCATATCATTTCAAAAAAGTAATAACATACAATATTTGTTTTTTGTGACTGACTTATTTCACTCAAGGTAATGTCCTCCACGTTCCTTCATGTTCCAAGGTGTTTCGGGAACTCCTGGATTACTGAGTAGTATTTCCTTGTACGAATGTATGACAGTTTACTTATCCATTAATCGATCGATGGGCACTTAGGTTCTTCCATCGTTTTGCTACTGTGAATAGTGCTGCGATGAAAAAGGTATCCTTATGTCTGTCTGTGTCACTTCTACCAGATTCCTAGGGCATATACCTGCAGTGGAATTGCTAGGTCATATAGCAGCTCCACTTCCAGTTTTTTGAGGAACCAGTAGGCTGTTTTGCAAAATGGCTGTATCATTTTGCATTTTCACCAGCAATGGACGAGGGGTTCAGATTTCCCCATGACACCTCCAACACTTGTTATCTTCCATTTTTTTTATTATTATTATTTTTTATCTTAGTCATCCTAGTGGGAGTGAAATGGTATCTCATTGTGGTTTTGATTTGCATTTCCCTGATGGCTAATGAAGTTGAGCATCTTCTCATGTGTCTGTTGGCCATTTGAATATTCCCTTTGGTGAAATGTCTTTTCATGTTCTTCGGCCAGTTTTTATATGGTTATTTGTCTTTTTGTTATTAAGTTGTAGAAGTTTGCTATATATTTTAGATATTAGACTCCAGTCACTTATATCCTTCCCAAATAATTTTTCCCAGCCTGTAGGCTGTCTCTTCTCTATTTTTATTGTCTTTTGATGAGCATAAGTATTTAACTTTTTATGAGGTCCCACTTACATATTATCTGATGCTTGTGCATTCATTATTGTGTTTGCTAATCTATCATTGAAAATTAGTTTGGTCCAAAAAGGTTTACTCCTATATTTTCTTCCAAGAACTGTATGGTTTTAGGCTTAAATCGAGGTCTTTGATCCATATTGATTTAATTTTTGTGTATGGTGTGAGGTATGGTTCTTGTTTTATTTATCTGCTTGGGGAAATCCAGTTTAGCCAGCACCATTTGTTGAAGAGACTACTCTTTTTCCTTTAAATGGATTTGGCTCACTTGCTGAAAATCAGTTGACCATAGAGGTTTGGATTTATTTCTGGGTTTTCAATTCTGTTGCCTTGGTCTGTGTGTCTGTCATTTAACCAGTACCAGGCTGCTTTGATCCCCTGTAGTTTTGTAATATGTTTGGAAGTCAGGAAATGTGAGGTCTGCTACTTCATTCTTTTTCAAAATTGCTTTCACCATCCGGGGTCTCCTGTCTTTAAATAGAAAAATGAGGATTTTTTTTCCATTTCTGTAACGAATGGTGTAGGAATTTTGATTAGGGTTTTGTTCTCTCTGTAGATCACTTCGTGTAGTACTGACATCTTGATTATATTAAGTCTTCCAATCCATGAGCACAGAATGTCTTTCCATCTATTTAGGCCTTTTTAGTATCTTTCAGCTGTATTTTATAATTTCACTGTAGAAGCCTTTTACATCTCGGGGTACGTTTATTCCTATATATTTTATTCTCTTAGATGCTATTGTAAATGGAGTTGTTTTCACTCCATAAATATTTATTTTAGAATAGAAGTTCCATAAATTTTATTATCCGACTTGTATATGCTAGGGATGCATCTTTAGCCATTCAGCTTGTGAGGAGCAAGGACCTAGGCGAGGCCAGGGGCTACTTTCTGGGACCTGCCCCTCAACTGTCTTAGTCAAGGTAACAAGTACATTTCAGACAAAACCTTGGTACATCAATATTTATTGTGAAATGTCTATGTATTAAATAAATGCAGCATGAAAAATACTGTGTGACAATAAATACAGTAGGAAAAACCTAAGAATGGAGTCAGAAGAAAGCATATCTTACAGTGTTTCCCAGGTCTAAAATTCTTTGGCCGTGCCGTTGTGTAAAAGAACTTTCAAAGTGAATAGGAAAAAGAAACAGTATTTTTTGAAAGTCCATTCAGAAGAAGAGACAAATGTGGTCCAAAGTGTATCTAAATGTGTAAGAGCACTATTCCCAATTCGAGGATACTGTATTTTAAGCAGTGCCAAGTGATTAAGAGCCTGACTACTAACCCAAATTTGGCAGTTCAAATCCATTGTCCACTCCTTGGAAACCCTATGGGTCAGTTCTACTCTGTCCTATAGGATTGCTGTAACTCGGAATGGACTACATGGCAAAGGGTATGCTTTAGGTAAGGAGCCCTGATGGTGCAAGGTTAAGCGCTGGGCTGCTAACCAAATACCCAGCAACTGAGGCTCTGGCTTTAGAGAAGAAAGAGCAGGGAATCTGCTCCCATAAAGATTACAGCCTAGGAAACCCCAATCGGCAGTTCTACTCTGCCCTATAGGGTCTCTGTGAGGGGGGATCGACTCCATGGCACAAAACAGCAATGACCACAATTTTTACAAAGCATGAGTGGTGGCTTCAAACATCCTCCTTTGGCGGAAGGGCTAACGTGGAGCTTCCGGGTGAGGAGGTGTAGCCTGCTTTCCAAGAAGCCTCAGAATGAGCCCCAGATGCTCTGTATTCTGCTCCTGCACTGCTCTCCATAAACCAATTGCCTTACAGTCGATAGCAACTCATAGCGACCCTATAGGACAGGGTAGAACGACCCCACAGGGTTTCCAAGTAATGGCTGGTGGATTCAAACTGGTGACCTTTTGGTTAGCAGCCCTAGCACTTAGCTAATGCACCAGCAGGACTCAGGTGATCCCATTCCCGCCTTGCTTTAGGAGGTCACACTTGCGCATCCTCTCCTGGGACAGGAACTTCTGCACTCTAAAGGCCTCAGGCAACAGTTGCGGAAGGTCCTCTTCAGGGAGACACGCAGGCATGAGCAGGAAATGGCAGGGTCCCTAAGGGTAGGTCTAGTGGCTGGTCTGGGCTGTCGAGGGCAAGACCTCAGACCCTGCAGACAACAGCGTACTGCTCTTCCACTTTCTCCTGTCAATTCTCTTACAAACAAAGGTAAAGGCTACTCAAACTCATCCTTAGTAATTTTGCTACTATGCTTTACTCCCATATACGGGCTGTTAGAAATGTGTTTATATGAATTCACAGTTTGGAGGTTGTGTATATGTTGAATGGGTTCTCGGGAAGTTTGTATTTGTATTAAGTGTGTGGATTGGTGGTGTCTACATGAATATTTGGGGTTCAATATGAGTGTGTTTTTGTGGGTGTGTGCAAGACATGAGATATAAGCATGTGCACTCGAAGACTTGGAGGTGAGCTGTTTACAAATTGTGGCTCAGGGGAACCCTTTAGGTCTGGCTCTTCTGCCATGAATTTTGGGTCTTTGTGTGTACATAATGGCAGGTTTGGAATGGGTTTCTCTGCTTTCCTTTGGGGCATTTGAGGGAGTGTACCTGTGTATATTAGTTTGGGTGTAGGACCAGTTCTTTTTCTATATTTGGGGAATGAGGGAGAGTCACTGGTGTGTACTCAGGGCATGTCGTATGGTTGTGTTGCTTTGGGTGCATTTCTGGAGTTGCACATGCATCCTTCCATGTTTATTCTGGGGTTTCTATGATTCTGTATTCTGGAAAATTGGGGATTGATTTCTGTTTGAGTATTTTGAATTGTTGGATTATGTATAGGCAGGCATTGTGAGGTTACATTAGTACTGGAAGATACAGGGTCATATTTTAGCATAGGTTTAGTATTCTGGATACTTTAGGCTATAATTGGGGTATGAGGACAGCTGTATATGTAATGAGTTTGTGTGTTTCATGAAGGGACATGGCAGTTTAGATGACTATTTTCTAGGGCTATGTGTAATATTTTTCAGTAGGGAGTATGGTATTTTCTGGGAAACGAGGATGGGTGTATATGACGAAAAGATGGGGTTCTGTATTTGCACAGAGAGTGGGGAATTGTATTTACATATACTAGAGGCATGTTGATATGGTTATGTGTGAGATTTTGAGAAACGTGGGATATGGGACCTGGAATGGGGTTTTAGTGTATTTCTATAGGATATGTAAGAGCTATTTCATTGTGCGTGGGGAGTATATACTGGTGTGTGTAAGTCATGAGTGGATGCGTGAATTATTCTTGGAGTATTCTACCTGTATTTCTTTGGAGAATGTTAGGGTATGTCTATGTGTGTTTGGGCATATGTGGATGTTGGGAAGGTGAGGCTATGTTCTAGAGATGTGCTATAGTGTTTTGGGTCATGTGTACTTTGAGGAATTAGGGATATTTGTGTCTGTGTGTGTGCATATGTGTGGCGTCTGGTATTTGTACACACCTGGGCATGTAGGGGTGTAGGTTGTGTGTGTATAATAGCTAGAGTGCTAGGATTGGTGGTGTTTTAGAGTTTTATCTGCCTCTCTGAATGTGTGGGGCGTACACCCATGGTTGAGTTTTGGGTGAGTGTATGTGGGTTTTGTCTGTATGAAAGCAGTCAGAGTTCCTCTTTGTGCCTATTCTGGTCTAATTCTTGCAGAATTTGGTGGTACCGTTTGTATGTGCATTTTCTGTGTTTGTGTGGTGTATTTATATATATTTATTACTAGTTTTTTTTTTTATAATATAGATTGTATGTGGCTGTGTTTGTATTTGGTTTCATTGGTTTTCTAGGGTGTTTATTCTGGAGGATGTAGGAGGTTAAGTATGTATATTTGGAAACTGAGAGGGTTTATATAAATTGTGCATGCATTTTGGGAATTGTGTATTATACGTGTTTTAGAGATGTGGAATTTTGTGTCGGTCTGTATTAGGGTGGCATTTTGACCTTGGTGGTGATAGATAGTTTGACTGTGTGTACAGTGGTCACTGAGTATATATGGGTACTCTCGGTTGTACATGTGCCTGTTCAGCAAGTGTGGAGAGCACATATATAGTTGTAGGAATGGCTGTGAATATCCACCATAGATTTTCAGTAAAACTCTAGGCAGTAAAAGGTGGTATGTATTTTTTTATATATATATATTCAGGGTATGGGTAGTATTTGTATGTGTTTGTTCAGGAGTTGTGAGTTGTGTGTTCTGAAAGTATATAGCGATATTTGGTTTACATATTAGGGGCGGGAGTTAAGGGTTCTTCTCATGGTGCAGGTGGAGTGTGTACATACTCATAAGAAAGTGGATCAGTTATGCTGGAATCAGTTCCTGTTAACTTGGGATAGTAGATGGAACATATATGTGCCCAATTGTGGACAAATGACATCAGGCTGGCACCTTGAAATGGGCCGTGGTGGGATTATTTGTATCAGGTAAATTGCCATCCTTTACAAATCAAGGCTTGCAGCATTCCCAGTGGAGAGTGAATTGATAAATATTTACAACACTTGTCAGTGTGTGTGTATCTGTGTATGTGCCTGTGTGTCATTAGAATGCAAGAACACTTAGACATCATTGGGGTACTTTATCAGAGATTGTGAGTGGGGCATTTGGGAGATGTAGGCCCTTCCATGTGTTCCTGGAAAAAAGGTGTAGCAATATTGTTTCCTTTCATCGTAATTTTTCAATCTCTATGTTTAACAAATAATCTGACAAACCAGAGTATATGAAGAAGAATGGGATATCAGGATTGCAGGAGTGTCATTTACAACCTGGGATATGAAGACGACACAAACTCGCATGCTGAAAATGAAGAAAACTTTAAGAACTACCTGATGAAGTTCAAAGATCACAGCTTCAATGTGAATCACGCCTGTACATAAAGAAAATGAAAATTGTCACGCTGGACTAACAAAGGAAATAGAGACATATTTGAAGTTGTCAAGGATTTCGTGACCCTTTAATCAACATTCAGTAACCAAGGAAGCAGCAATCAGGACATCAAAGGACGTGTTGTGTTGGGCAGATCTGCTGCAAAAGACCCCCTTAAAGTTGTAAAAATGAAAGAGGTCACTTTGGTAAGAAAGGTGCACCTGTGGCAAGCCTGGCTTGGGAGTCCCACCAAAAGGCTGCCCCTCAGAGCTGGGGAGCCTTTCTAGAGTCAGAGAGCACCAGTAACCAGGAGGTAGGAAAATGTAATGTTAGTACCTGGGCCTGGGAAGAGAGGGCCCCAAGAACCCTGAGTTGAGGGGACCTCAGTTGGCTGAAAAACAGCCAGATACAGACCTTCACAGCCAGAATTTCTCCAACCGTGGCTGTGGGCAGTGTGAACCTTCTGATGTGCTCCTGTGCTGGGAGACCTGAGATCCAGGTGAAGGTCTCAGTGAAATCTGAGCAGGTATGTGGGGCTGGGCCTCACTCTGGTGGCTCAGGGGAACTGACAGGTAAGGGAGATGAGGAACTGGGTGTGTGTTCCTTGAACAATCTGGAAGAATATGCCAGATCCCTCTTGTAGTAGGGCTTCCCAGCCACACCCCTTGTCTCTTCTGTCACAGGAGGCCTTAGTACCCCAAGGAGAGAATGTATTCACTTTCTGTGGTGTGTCTCATCTCTTGGTGCTGATCTCCACTTTCTCTGGTAGGCTTGGTGCCAGTTCAGTGGGAGTGGAAGAAGTAAAGCAAGGGTTAGGGTCAGATAAGTGACAAGGGAGGGCAGGGGGAAGCACTGGCCCCGAGAGAGGGTGGGGAGGGTGGATCTAGAGAGCATGGGGAAGCCCACCCGTGAATAGAAATGACTCTTACTTTCCTGACTCCTTTCTTTTCTGAAGCCATTAGGATGCTGCTGGCACTGGGAAGCTCATGTTAGCGTTCTGTTTTTCTGATAGGGTGACCTGACCTTCTTTATTTTCCCCCATGATTATTTTTTTAATGTGCAGCTACAAACACACCATAGGGTATCAGGTGACCATTATGGACCCCAGTTGACTCCACACAGGCCTCCTACCTCACTTGTACCCACCCAAGGATTGCTGCACCTTATGTTGAGTCTCCTTCCTTTTAGTGGATTCTACTGCCCAAAAATATACTGCCACCTCTTTCTGGAATGATCCAGTGACTGCTTCTCTGTAGTACAGATGGATTACTTGTAGCCTAACCAGCCTGCTGTGTATGTTATTTCCAACATGACGACTCCGTTTTATAGTTTTTATGTGCTCTTTTGTTGGCAGAATGGTGGTTGGCTTGCCTTTGTATAGTAAAATATCACCTAGTTTAAATACAATATTTCGTAGGTTCCTTTTCATTTGGTTAGGAGTATTCATTTTGTTGCTGTTATTTTGTTTTTAACAATTACTCCCCATGCTTTTTTGCCTCCAACCGTCCTAGCCTTTAATCTACAGTGTATTTTGCTTACTGTAGATTTTCATATAAGTGGGATCATGCAGTAATTGTTCTTGGGATTTCAGTTATTTCACTCAGAAGAATCTATTCAAGGTCCATCAATTTATTACAAATAATAGAACATCGTCGCTCTTTATGGCTGCAACATATCACACGTATCTTTATGTCACATATTGCATATTCAATATCTTTTGATAGACACTTGGATTGTTTCCACCTTTGTTTTTTATTGTACTTTAGATGAAGGCTTACAGAACAATCTAGCTTCTCATTAAACAGCTAATACATATATTGTTTTATGACATTGGTTACCAACACCACAACATGTCAACACTGTCCCATCTCATCCCTATTGCTGCCTTTCCTGCAGCCTCCTGCCTTCCAGTCCTTGCCCCTTGGCTGTTGTGCCCCTTTAGTCTCATTTTGTTTCGTGGGTCTGTCTAATTTTTGGGTGAAGGGTGAACCTCAGGAGTGACTTCTTTACTGAGCTAAATGGGTGCCTGGGGGCCATACACTCGGGGTTTCTGCAATCTGCCAGGCCAGTAAGTCTGGTATTTTTTGTGAGTTAGAATATTTTTCTACATTTTTCTTCAGGAGTGTCCAAAACTCTCTATTGTGATCCCTATCAGAGCAGCCAGTGGTGGTAGCCAGGCACCAAGTATTTTTACTGCACTAAGTCTGGTGGAGGCCATGGTAGATGTGGTCCATTAGTTCTTTGGACTAATCTTTCCCTTGTATTTTTAGTTTTCTTCATTCTTCCTTGCTCCTGAAAGGGTGAGATGAATGGAGTATCTTGATGATGACTCACAGACTTTTTTTCAATCTTTTTTTTTTTAATTTTTATTGTTCTTTAAGTGAAAGTTTACAAATCAAGTCAGTCTCTCATACAAAAACTTATATACACCTTGCTACCTACTGCCAATTTGTCTCCTGCTAATGAGACAGCGTGTTCCCTCCATCCACTCTCTCTTTTTGTGTCTATTTCTCCAGCTTCTAACCCTCTCCACCCTCTCATCTCCCCTCCAGGCAGGAGATGCCAACATAGTCTCCGATGTCCACCAGATCCAAGAAGCTCACTCCTCTCCAGCATCCCTCTCCATCCCATTGTCCAGTGCAATCCCTGTCTGAAGAGTTGGCTTTGGGAATGGTTCCTGTCCTGGGCCAAGAGAAGATCTGGGGGCCATGACCACTGGAGTCCTTTTAGTCTCAGTCAGACTGTTACATCTGATCTTCTTATGAGAATTTGGGGTCTGCATCCCACTGGAAGAAAAAAAAGGACAACGTTAAGACCCCTAATACATGGCATAAACAGTATACAAAACATTACTAAAAATGCAGATGAAAAACTAGATAACTGGGAGCTCCTAAAAATCAAACACCTATGCTCATTCAAAGACGTCATCAAAAGAGTAAAAAGATTACCTACAGACTGGGAAAAAGTTTTTAGCTATGAAATTTCTGATCAGTGCCTGATCTCTAAAATCTACGTGATACTGCAGAAACTCAACTACAAAAAGACAAATAACCTAATTTAAAAAATGGGTAAAAGGTATGAACAGAAACTTCACTAAAGAAGGGTAACTAACAGATACATGAGGAAATGCTCAAGATCATTAGTCACTAGAGAAATGCAAATCAAAACTACAATGAGATTTCATCTCACTCCAACAATAGTGGTTTAATCCAAAAGACACAAAACAGTAAATGTTGGAGAGGCTGTGGAGATATTGGAACACTTATACACTTCTGGTGGGAAAGTAAAATGGTACAACCACTTTGGAAATTGATTTGGCACTTCCTTAAAAACGCTAGAAATAGAAATACCATATGATCCAGCAATCCCACTTCTTGGAATATATCCTAGAGAAATAAGAGCCTTTACGCGAACAGATATATGCATACCCATGTTCACTGAAACTCTGTTTACAATAGCAAACAGATGGAAGCAACTAAGGTACCCATCAACAGATGAAGGGATGAATAAATTATGGCATAGTCATGCAATGGGACATTATGCATTGATAATGAACAGTGATGAATCTGTGAAACATTTCATAACATGGACAAATCTGGAAAACATTATGCTGAGTGAAATTAGCCCTGACTAGTAGACTTGACTTGACTCATTGGGTAGGGTATGGTAGGGTAGGATAGGGTAGGGTAGGTGTAGCACATGCTAGGGTAGCATATGGTGGGGTAGCATAGGGTGGAATACAGAGAATAGAATAGAAAAGAAAAGACTAGGGCAGGGTAGGGTAGGGTAGCAAACGGTGGAACAGAGAGATTAGAAAAATAGAATAGAATCTAGTTGAATCAAGTCGAATCGCGCCAAATGGCATCAAATTGGGTAAAATTGCATTGATTCATGCCAATTCGCGCTGAAAATCAGGGCAGGGCAGAGCAGGGGAGGGGAGCGGAGGGGACGGGATGGCAGGGCATGGCATGGCAGGGAACAGCACAGCACGGCAAGGCAGAATAGAAATAGAACAGAATAGAAATCATGCAATAGAATAGAGAAGAGTAGACTACAGTACAATAGAGTAGACTAGAGTATAATAGAGCCGAAATGAGAGGAATTGCGTCGAATCGATTAGAGTAAATTAGAGTGGTGTAGGTTAAGGTAGAGCAGAATAGAGTAGCATAGCATACAATGGTGTGGAATGAATAGAATGGAGTAGAATGGAGTCAAGTAGAGACGAATAGAGTAGAAAAGAGTTGAATAGAGCAGAATAGGCCCAAATAAGGCCGAATCGAGCAGAATCGAAGCGATTCAAGCCAAAACGAGCTGAATGGAGCCTAATTGAGCCGAATAGAGCCAAACCGATCCAAATCGAGCCGATTCAAGCTTAATTGCGTCGAATCGCTTTAAAAGCATCAAATCCAGTAGAAATGTATAGATTAGAGAAGGGGAGGGGAGGGTAGAATAGAGTAGAATAAAAGAGATTAGAACAGAATAGAAGGAATAGAATAGAATAGAGTGGAAAAGAGTAGGGTCGAATACAGTCGAATAAAGCCAAATAAGCCGAATAGAGACGAATAGAGCTGAATACAGCTGAAAAGAGCCGCATAGTGCTGAATCGCAACTAATCGAGCTGAATCAAGCAGAATCGCACAGTCGCCGAATACCATCGAATCACATCGTTTTGCATCAAACCAGGCCGAATCGCTTCATATCGCATCGAATGTTGTTGAATCACAGCGAATCGCATCGTATCATGTCAAATAACTTTGAATTGCGTCAAGTCTCATAGAATTTTGCTGAATCATATCGAATTGCATAGAATCTGGTCAAATCTCTTCGAATCCCTTCGAATGCCTTCGGATCTCTCGGAATCCCGTCAAATTCTGTCAAATCACATTGAACTGAATCGAATTGAGTCAAATAGATGAAAGTAGGGTAGGTTTGGGTGAGGTGCAGTAGGGTTGGATAGGGTAGAATAGAATAGAGTACAACAGAAAAGGAGAGAACAGAACAGAATAGAAAGAATACAACAGAATAGGATACAGTAGAGTAGAATAGAGTCAAATAGTGCAGAACATAGCCGAATTGAGCCGAATGGAGACAAAACGAGATGAATCACATTGAATCGCTTCAAATCGGGCCAAATCAAATGGAATCAATTAGAATAGATTATGATAGGGAAGGGTAGGATAGAATAGAGGAGAATAGTGTGGAATGGAATAGAATGCAGTCGAATAGAAACGGATAGAGATGAATAGAGTAGGAAAGAGTTGAATAGGCAGAATAGGGCCAAATAAGGCCTAATAGAGCAGAATCCAGCAGAATCGATGCAGTTCGAGCCAAATATAGCCGAATGGAGTGAAATGGAGCCAAATAGAGCCGATTTGAAGCGAATCGAGCTGATTCAAGTCTAATCGCGTCGAATCGCGTGGAAATGCGTCTCATCGAATGAATCAAATAGATTAGAGAAGGGTGGGGGGCAGGGAGGGTAGAATAGAATAGAACAGTACAGAATAGAAAAATAGAATATAGTACAGTAGGGTAGAGCAGAGAAGAGTAGAGTAGAATTGAGTCGAATAGAGTCAAATAGTGCAGGATATAGCTGAATAGAGCCAATTCTAGCTGAATTGAGCCTAATGGAAACAAAACGAGATGAATCGCATTGAATTGCTTCGAATCGCGTCGAATCGAATCCATTAGCATCGATTACAGTAGGATAGGGTAGAACAGAATAGAGTAGAAAGGAGTAAAATGGAGTCAAATGCAGTCGAATAGAGAAATATAGAGTAGAAAAGAGCCGAATCAAGCCGAATGGGGCTGACTGAGGCTGAACTGAGCTGAATCGAGTCAAAAAGAGCTGAATTAAAGCGATTTGAGCCAAATCAAGCTGAATCTTAACTAATAGCCTCGCCTTAACTAGTAGTCTTAACTAGTACTCTTGCCTTAACTAGTACCCTTGCCTTAACTAGTAGTCAACTAGAAATTTGCCTTAACTAGTACCCTGACCTTAACTAGTAGCCTGAACTAGTACCCTTGCCTTAAGTTGTACCCTTGGCCGAACTAGTACCCTTAATTAGTACCCTTATTTAGTACCCCTAAATAGTAGGGTATGATACGGTGAGGTAGCATAGTGTAGGGCAGCATACGGTGGAACAGACAAAAAAGAATAAAATAGAATAGAATGGTATAGGTCAGGGGAGGTTAATTTGATGTAGGGTATGGTAGAGTAGCATAGGGTGGAATAGAGAAAATAGAAAACGAGAATAGAATACAACAGAATAGAAAAGGTAGAGCAGCATAGGGTGGAATAGAGAAAATAGAAAACGAGAATAGAATACAACAGAATAGAAAAGAACAGACTCAATATGACAGGGTAGGGTTGGGTAGGGTTCTGTAGAATAGAATAGTGTAGAGTGGTGTGGAATGGAGTCTAATGGAGTCGAACAGAGATGAATAGAGTAGAAAAGAGTTGAATAGAGCTGAATAGCGCCGAATAGGGCCAAATAGGGCCAAATCAAGCCGAATGGAGACGAATTGGGCCGAATCAAGTCGATTCGACCCCATTCGAGCTGAATGGAGCTGAAACGAGCCAAATAGAGACAAACAAAATGAGCTGAGCTAAATCGAGCCAAATCACACCTAATCGCATCCTACTGCATCAAATCTCTTCGAATTCCATAAAATTCTACCAAAACCCGTCGAATCTCGTGGAATCTCACCGAATCCCTTCGAACTGTGTCAAATCAGGTCGAATTGAATGGAATCGAATTAAATTGAACCCATTAGAATAGTGTAGGTTAGGCTGGGATTCGGTAGGGTAAGGCACAGAAGAATAGAATAGAGTAGAAGAGAAGAGAATACAAGGAGTAGAATGGAGTAGAGTTGAGTAGAGTAGAATAGTCAGAGTCGAGTAGTGCAGAATATAGATGAATAGATGCAATTTGAGCTGAATCGAGTTGAATGGAGAGGAAACGGGACAAATCACAATGAATCGAATCAATTAGAACAGATTAGGGTAGGGTAGAACAGAATAGGATACAATAGAATAGTGTAGAATGGAGTCGAACAGAGTAGAATGGTGTGAAATGGAGTTGAATGGAGCCAAATAGAAACGAATAAAGTAGAAAAGAGTTGAATAGAGCCAAAGAGGGTTGAATAAGGTTCGATCGAGCCTAATTACGCTAAATGGAGCAGAATCGAGCCGAATTGACCCGATTCAAGCCAAATAGAGCTAAATCAAGCCGATTCAAGCCTAATCACATGGAATCGTGTCGAAATGCATTGAATCGAATCGAATAGAGTAGAGGAGGGTAGGGTAGGAGAGGTTAGAATAGAACAGAACACAATAGAAAGAATAGAATTAAGTAGAGTCGAGTACAGTAGATTAGACTCAAATCGAGTTGAATAGAGCTGAAAAGAGCTGAATACAGCCGAATTGACCAAATTCGAGGTGAATCGAGACGAATCATGTCGAATCGCGAGGAAATGTGTCGAATAGAATCAAATAGATTAGTGTAGGGCAGGTA
Organism: Loxodonta africana; assembly: GCF_030014295.1. NCBI lineage: Eukaryota > Metazoa > Chordata > Mammalia > Proboscidea > Elephantidae > Loxodonta > Loxodonta africana. The sequence goes on along the minus strand of NW_026975359.1, from coordinate 322,631 downwards.
AGGTTAGGGTAGGGTAGGGTAGAATAGAATAGAGTAGACTAGAACAGAACAGAAAGAATAAAGTATACTAGAGTGAAATAGAGTCAAATACTGCCGAAAAGAGCCGAATAGAGAGGAAAAGAGCTGAGTAGAACCGAATCGAGGCTAATGGAGTGGGAAGGAGCTGAATCGAGCCGATATGACCTGAATCAGGCCAAATCGTGTTCAAGTGTGTCCAATAGAATCGAACAGATTAGAGTAAGTTAGGGTAGGGGTAGGGTAGAATAGAATGCAGTAGAAGAGAACAGGATAGAACAGAACAGAACCGAAAGAATAGAACACGGTCAAGTAGAGTATAGACGAGTAGAGTAGAATAGAGTCGAATATTGCCGAATAGAGACAAATACAGCCAAATAGAGACAAAAAGAGCCGAAGCGATAGAAATCAAGACGAATGGCACCGAGTACCGTGGAATCGTGCCGTATCGCGTCGAATCCCATCGATGCAACTCAGATCAAATCCAATCGATTGGAATAGACTAGAATAGGGTAGAGTACAATACAATACAATAGGGAACAGTAGAGTAGCATGGAGTAGAATGGAGTTGAATGGAGTCGAAAAGAGATAATAGAGTTGAGTAGAGTCTAATAGAACTGAATAGAGCCTATTAGAGCCGAATAGAACTGACTAGAGTCGAATGGAGCCGATTAGAGATGAATCGAAACTTTTTGAGCCAAAGGGGAGTGAATGGAGTGCAATGGAGCTGATATGAACTAAATCGCATCGAAATGCATGGAATGGAATCCAACAGAATAGCTTAGAGTAGGGTAGGATAGAATAGAGTAGAATAGAATTGATCACAGTAGACGAGAATAGAAAGAATACAATAGAATAGAGTAGAAAATGGTAGAGCAGAGCAGAATAGTGTAGAGTAGAATAGAGTAGAACAGAGTTGAATCGAGCCAAATGGAGACGAAACGAGACAAATCGCGTCGAATCCCATTGAATCAATTACAGTAAATTAGAGTAGGGTAGAGTAGAATAGTGTAGAATTGAGTAGAATGGTGTGCAATGGAATCGAATGGAGTCAAATAGAGTAGAAAAGAGTAGAATAGAGCCGAAGAGTGCCTAAAAGCCCGAGGAGGACCAAATCTAGCTGAATTGAACCAAATCGAGCCGAATCCAGTGAATTGAGCTTAATGGAGCCGAATCGAGCCTAAGGAACCGAATTGACACTATTCAAGGCAAATGGAGTCGAATGGACACGAATCGTACCGATTCGACCTGAATCGAACCAAAATTCGTTGAATTGAATTGAATAGATTAGAGTAGTGGAGGTTCAGGTATGGTAGGGTAGGGTAGAATAGAGTAGAGTAGAATAGCGTAGAACAGAATAGAATAGTAAAGAACAATACAGAAAGAATACAGAAAAGCATAAGCTAGAGTAAAGTGGAGGAGAATAGAGTAGAATAGATTCGAACAGAGTCAAATAGAGCAAAATCGAGCCAAATCGCGTCGAAATGGGTTCAATCAAATCCTATCAAGTGGATTAGAATTGATTAGAGTTGGGTAGCATAGGGTAGGGTAGAATAGAACAGAACAGAATAGAAAAAATACAATAGCATAGAGAAGAGTAGACTAGAGTACAATAGAGTAGACTGGAGTATAATAGAGTCGAATAGAGCTGAATAGAGCCGAATGGAGACGAAATGAGAGCCGAATGGAGACGAAATGAGAGGAATCGCGTCAAATCGATTAGAGTAAATTAGAGTGGTGTAGGGTAGGGTAGAGCAGAAGAGAGTAGAATAGAATGGTGTGGAATGAATAGAATGGAGTCAAATAGAGATGAAAAGGGTAGAAAAGAGTCGAATAGAGCAGAACAGGGCCGAATAAGGTGGAATCGAGTAGAACTGAAGTGATTCAAGCCAAAACGAGCCGAATGGAGCCTAATTGAACCGAATAGAGTCAAATTGATCAGAATCGAGCCGACTCAAGCTTAATCACATCGAATCGCATTAAATGTGTCAAATCCAATCCAAACGTATAGATTAGAGGAGGGTAGAATTGAGTAGAGTAGAATACAAGAGATTAGAACAGAATAGAGTGGAAAAAAGTAGGGTCAAATAGAGTCGAATAGAGCAGAATAGAGAAAATAGAGATGAATAGAGCTGAATGGAGCAGCGTACAGTCGAAAAATCGCACCTAATCAAGCTGAATCAAGGAGACTCTCACTGACCATCCCCAAATAGAGTCGAATCATGTCGAATCGCACCGAATCACCTTGTTTTGCATCAAACCAGGTCGAATCGCTTCGTATCGCGTCAAAATGTGTTGAACGTCGTCGAATCATGGCGAATTGCATCATATCACGTCGAATAAGTTCAAATTACATCAAATCTCATAGAATTCTGCTAAATCACGTTGAATCACATGGAATCTCGTCAAATCTCTTTGAATCCCTTCGAATGCCTTCAGACCTCGTCGAATCCTGTCAAATCTCGTTGAACTGAATCGAATTGAATCAAATAGGTTAAAGTAGGGTAGGCTTGGGTGGGGTGCAGTAGGGTTGGGTAAGGTAGAATAGAATAGAGTACAACAGAATAGGAGAGAACAGAACAGAATAGAAAGAATACAACAGAATAGTGTAGAGTAGAATAGAGTTAAATAGTGCAGAACATAGGCGAATGGAGACAAAATGAGACGAATTGCTTTGAATTACTTCGAATCAGGTCAAATCCAATCGAATCAATTAGAATAGATTAGGGTAGGGAAGGGTAGAATAAAATAGAGGAGAATAGTGTAGAATGGTGTGGAAAGGAATAGAATGGAGTCGAAAAGAGACGGATAGAGATGAATAGAGTAGAAAAGAGTCAAATAGAGCAGAATAGGGCCGAATAGGGCCAAAGAAGGCCTAACCCAGCAGAATCGATGCAATTCGAGCCAAATCGAGCCGAATGGAGTGAAATGGAGCCAAATCGAGCTGATTCGAAGCGAATCGAGCTGATTCAAGCCTAATCGCGTCGAATCGCGTGGAAATGCGTCGAATCGAATCGAATCAAATAGATTAGAGAAGGGTAGGGGTTGGGCGGGGAGGGTAGACTAGAATAGAACAGGACAGAATAGAAGGAATAGAATATAGTACAGTAGGGTAGAGCAGAGAGCGGTAAAGTAGAAATGAGTCGAATAGAGTCAAACAGTGCAGGATATAGCTGAATAGAGCCAATTCTAGCCAAATAGAGCCAAATAGAAACGAAACAAGACGAATCGAGTCGAATTGCTTTGAATCGCGTCGAATCAAATCCATTAGCATCGATTAGAGTTGGGTAGGGTAGAACAGAATAGAGTAAAATGCAGTAGAATGGAGTCAAATGGAGTTGAATAGAGAAAAATAGAGTAGAAAAGAGTCGAATCGAGCCAATAGGGCCTAATAAGGCTGAATCGAGCCGAATCGAGTCGAAACAAGCTGAATCGAAGATATTCGATCCAAATCAAGCTGAATCGAGCTGATGGTGCCGAATCGAGCCGAATCGAGCCGATTCAAGCATAATCGCGTCCAATCGCATCGAAATGCTTTGAATAGAATCAAAGCGAATAGATTAGAACAGGTTAGGGTAGGGTAGTTTATGATAGGGTAGACTAGAGTAGACGAAACTAGACTAGAGTAGACAAGAGAAGGCTAGAGTAGTAGCCTAGACTAGTAAGCTGGACTAGTCAGCTAGACCAGTGGCATGGATCAGTAGCCTAGACAACTAACCTTGACAAGTACCTTAAATTAGTAATCTGAACTAGAACCCTTGCCTTAACTAGTAGTCTTAGCTAGTACCCTTGCTTTAACTAGTACCCTTGCCTTGACTAGTACCCTGAGCTAGTATCTTGCCTTAACTAGTAGACTTAATTAGTACCCTTGCCTTAACTAGTAGTCTTAAGTAGTACCCTTGAGTTACTAGCACACTTAACTAGTACCCTTGCCTTAACTAGTAGTCTTAACAAGTGACCTTGCCTTACTAGTGCACTTAATTATTACCCTTGCCTTACCTAGTATCCTTAACTAGTACCCTGGTCTTATCTAGTACCCTTGCATTAACTAGTAGTCTCAACTACTACCCTTGCCTTAACTAGTAGCCTTAACTAGTTTCCTTGCCTTAACTAGTACCCTTATCTAGTACCCTGGCCTGAACTAGTAACATGAATTAATACTCTTGCCTTAAGTAGTACCCTTACTTGAACTAGTAACCTTAATTGGTACCCTTATTGAGTACCCCTAAGTAGTAGGGTACGGTATAGTGGGGTAGCATAGGGTAGGGTAGCATACGGTAGAACAGAGAATATAGAATAGAACAGCATAGGTCAGGGTAGGTTAGTTTAGTGTGAGGTATGGTAGAGTAGCATAGGATGGAATTGAGAAAATAGAAAATGAGAATAGAATACAACAGAATAGAAAAGAACAGACTAGATTAGGATAGGGTAGGGTGGGGTTGGGTTCTATAGAATAGAATGGAGTAGAATGGTGTGGAATGAAGTCTAATGGAGTTGAACAGAGATGAATAGATTAGAAGAGTTGAACAGAGGCGAATAGTGCCGGTTAGGGCCAAATAGGGCTGAATCGAGCTGAATAGAGCCGAATCGAGCCAAATCGAGTCAAATCGACCAGATTCTAGCTGAATGGAGCTGAAACGAGCCAAATAGAGACAAACAAAATGAGCCTAGCTAAATCGAGCCAAATCGCACCTAATCGCATCCTATTGGATTGAATCACGTCGAATTCCATCAAATCCCACCGAAACCCGTCGGATCTTGTGTTTTTCTCACCGAATCCCATCGAGTTGTGTCAAATCGGGTCGAATTGAATGGAATCAAATTAAATTGAACAGATTAGAGTAGTGAAGGTTTTGCTGGGATTCGGTAGGGTAGGGCACAGAAGAATACGATTGAATAAATTAGAGTAGGGTAGGGTAGAACATAATAGAATAGTGTAGAATGGAGTCGAACAGAGTGGAATGGAGCCAAACAGAGACGAATAAAGTAGAAAAGAGTTGAATAGAGCCGAACAGGGCCGAATAAGTTTGGATCAAGCCTAATTATGCTGAATGGAGCAGAATAGAGCCGAATTGACACGATTCAAGCCAAATAGAGCTAAGTCAAACCGATTCAAGCCTAATCACATGGAATCGCGTCAAAATGCATTGAATCGAATCAAATAGATTAGAGTAGAGGAGGGTAGGGTAGGAGAGGTTAGACTAGAACACAACAGAACAGAACACAATAGAAAGAATAGAATAGAATTAAGTAGAGTCGAGTACAGTAGAACAGAGTCAAATCGAGTTGAATAGAGCCAAACAGCTGAATACAGCCGAATTGGCCAAATTCGAGGTGAATCATGTTGAATCGAGTTGAATTGTGTCGAATTGAATCAAATAGATTAGTGTAGGGCAGGTAAGGTTAGGGTAGGGTAGGGTAGAATAGAATAGAGTAGAATAGAACAGAAAGAGTAGAGTAGACTAGAATCAAATACTGCTCAAAAGAGCTGAATAGAGTGGAAAAGGGCCGAGTAGAACCGAATCGAGTCTAATGGAGCAGAAAGGAGCTGAGTTGAGCCGATACGACCCGAATCAGTTCGGATCGTGTTCAAGCGTGTCCAATAGAATCGAACAGATTACAGTAGGGTCAGTTAGGGTAGGGTAGGATAGAATGCAGTAGAACAGAACAGGATAGAACAAAACAGAACTGAAAGAATAGAATAGAGTAGAGTAGAATAGAGTTGAATATTGCCGAATAGAGCCAAAAAGAGCTGAAGTGATAGAAATCAAGACGAATGGCTCTGAATACCGTGGAATCGTGCCAAATCATGTCGAATTGCATTGAATCCCATCGTTGCAAGTCAAATCAAATCCAATAAATTAGAATAGACTAGAGTACAATACAATACAATAGAGAAGAATAGAGTAGGATGGAGTAGAATGGTGTAGAATGGAGTTGAATGGAGTCGAATGGAGTCAAAACAGATAATAGAGTTGACTAGAGTCTAATAGAACTGAACAGAGCTGAACAGAGCCTATTAGAGCCGAATAGAACCGACTAGAGCTGAATGTAGCTGATAGAGGCTGAATCGAACTGATCTGAGCCAAAGGGGAATGAATGGAGTGCAATGGAGCCGATTTGAGCCGAATCGCATCGAAATGTGAGGAATCAAATCCAGTAGAATAGATTAGAGTAGGGTAGGATACGATAGCGTAGAATAGAATTGAACACAGCACAAGAGAATAGAAAGAATAGAGTACAAAAGGGTAGAGCAGAGCAGAATAGTGTAGACTAGAGTAGAACAGAGTCGAATAGAGTTGAATTGAGCCAAAATGGAGACAAAACGAGACAAATTGCGTCAAATCCCATCAAATCAATTACAGTAAATTTGAGTAGGGTAGATTAGAATAGTGTAGAATGGAGTACAATGGTGTGCAATGGAATCGAATGGAGTCAAATAGAGTAGAAAAGAGCCGAAGAGAGTCAAATAGGGCCGAAGAGGGCCGAATCGAGCTGAATTGAGCCAAATCGAGCTGAATCCAGTGAATCAAGACTAATGGAGCCGAATCGAGCCTAATCAAGCTGAATCAACACTATTCGAGCCAAATGAAGCCGAATGGACACGAATGGAACTGATTCTACCCGAATCGCGTCAAAATTCGTCCAATCGAATTGAATAGATTAGAGTAGGGGAGGTTCAGGTAGGGTAGGGTAGGGTAGAATAGAGTAGAATAGAATAGCATGGAATAGAAGAGAACAGAACAATACAGATCAAATACAGAAAAGAGTAGGCTAGAGTAGAGTAGAGGGGAATAGAGTAGAGTAGAATAGATTCGAACAGAGCCAAATGAAGCCGAAGTGTTTCAAAATGGGTTGAATCAAATCCAATTAAATGGGTTAGAATAGAGTTGGGTAGCATAGGGTAGGGTAGAATAGAGTAGAAGAGAACAGAACAGAATAGAAACAATACAATAGCATAGAGAAGAGTACAATAGAGTAGACTGGAGTATAATAGAGCTGAATAGAGCCGAATGGAGACGAAATGGGAGGAATTGCGTCTAATCGATTAGAGTAAATTAGAGTAGTGTAGGGTAGGGTAGAGCAGAAGAGTGTAGAATGGAATGGTGTGGAATGAATAGAATGGAGTCAAATAGAGACGAATAGAGTAGAAAAGAGTCGAATAGAGCAGAATAGGGCCAAATAAGGCCGAATCGAGCAGAATTGAAGCAATCAAGCCAGAACGAGCCGAATGGAGCCTAACTGAGCCAAATTGATCCGAATCGAGCCGATTCAAGCTTAATTGCATCGAATCACGTTAAATACATCAAATTCAATTGAAACATAAAATTAGAGAAGGGTAGGGTAGAATAGAATAGAGTAGAGAAGAAGAGGTTAGAACAGAATAGAAGGAATAGAGTGAAAAAGAGTGGGGTCGAATAGAGCCAAATAGGCTGAATAGAGACAAATAGAGTTGAATGGAGCTGAATAGAGCCGAAAATAGCCGTACAGTGCCGAAACTCACCTAATCCAGCTGAATCAAGCAGAATCGCACCGTCACTGAATAGCGTCATATCACATTGAATAACTTCGAATTGCATCAAATCTTATAGAATTCTACTGAATCACGTCGAATTGCATGGAATCTCTTCAAATCTCGTCAAATGCCTTTGGATCTCATTGAATACTGTCAAATCACCACAAACTGAATCGAATTGAATCAAATGGATTAAAGTAGGGTAGGTTTGGGTGGGGTGCAATAGGGTTGGGTAGGGTAGAATAGAATAGAGTAGAACAGAATAGGAGAGAACAGAACAGAATAGAAAGAATACAACAGAATAGAATAGATTCAAATAGTGCAGAACAGAGCCGATGGAGACAAACCAAGACGAATCACGTTGAATCACTTCGAATCGGGTGAAATCAAATCGAATCAATTAGAATAGATTAGGGTAGGGAAGGGTAGAATAGAATAGAGGCGAATAGTGTAGAATGGTGTGGAATGGAATAGAATGGAGTCGAATAAAGACGGATAGAGATGAATAGAGTAGAAAAGAGTTGAACAGAGCAGAATAGGGCTGAATAGGGCCAAAGAAGGCCTAATCGAGGAGAATCCAGCAGAATTGATGCAATTCAACCGAACTACAGCCGAATGGAGTGAAATGGAGCCAAATCGAACCGAATCGAGTTGATTTAAGCCTAATCGCGTCGAATCGCGTGGAAATGCATCGAATTGAATCGAATCAAATAGATTAGAGAAGGGGTGGGGAGGGTAGACTAGAATAGAACAGGACAGAATAGAAGGGATAGAATATAGTACAGTAGGTAGAGCAGAGGAGAGTAGAGTGGGATTGAGCTGAAATAGAGTCAAATAGTGCAGGATATATCAGAATAGAGCCAATTCTAGCCAAATCGAGCCCAATGGAAACAAAACGAGATGAATCGCGTCGAATTGCTTGAAATCACGTCGAATCGAATCCATTAGAGTAGGGTAGGGTAGAACAGAATGGAGTAGAATGGAGTCAAATGGAGTCGAATAGAGACAGAGTAGAAAACAGTCGAGTCGAGCCTAATAGGGCTGATTGAAGCATAATCGCGTCCAATCGCATTGAAATGCTTTGAATCGAATCAAATCGAATAGATCAGAAGAGGTTAGGGTAGGATAGTTTAACATAGGCTAGACAAGGGTAGATGAAAGTAGACTACAGTAGAGTAGCCCAGAGAAGGCTAGAGTAGTAGCCTAGACTAGTAAGGTGGATTAGTCAGCTAGACTAGTGGCATAGAACAGTAGCCTAGACAACTAGCCTTGAATACAACCCTTGCCTTGACAAGTACCCTAAATTAGTATTCTGAACTAGTACTCTTGCCTTACCTAGTACCCTTGCCTTACTAGTACTTTTAACTAGTACCCTCACCTTAACTAGTACCCTTAACTCGTAGCCTTAACTAGTAGCCTTGCCTTAACTGGTAGCCTTAATCAGCACCCTGGCCTTAACTAGTACCATTGCCTTAAATAGTAGCCTTAACTAGTAATCTTGCCTTAACTAGTAGCCTTAACTAGTACCCCTGCCTTAACTAGTAGTCTGAACTAGTACCCCTGCCTTAAGTAGTACCCTAGCCCAAACGAGTACCCTTAATTAGTACCTTTATTGAGTACCCTTAATTAGTACCTTTATTGAGTACCCCTAAGTTTTTTTTTTTTTTTAAGGAGTAGAGTATGGTACGGTGGGGTAGCGTAGTGTAGGGTAGCATATGGTGGAACAGAGAAAATAGAATAAAATAGAGTAGAATAGCATAGGTCAGGGTAGGTTAGTTTAGTGTAGGGTATGGTAGAGTAGCATAGGATGGAATAGAGAAAATAAAAAAGGAGAATAGAATACAACAGAATAGAAAAGAACAGACTAGATTAGGATAGGGTAGGATGGGGTAGGGTTCTGTAGAATAGAATAGTGTAGAATGGAGTAGAATGGTGTGGAATGGAGTCTAATGAAGTCAAACAGATATGAATAGAGTAGAAAAGAGTTGAATAGAGCCAAATAGCACAGAATAGGGCCAATAGGGCAGAATCAAGCTGAATCGAGCCGAATGGAGACAAACCGAGCCGAATCAAGTCGAATCAACCAGATTCGAGCTGAATGTAGCTTACTGGAGCTGAAACGAGCCAAATAGAGACAAACAAAATGAGCCGAGTTAAATCGAGCCAAATCGCACTTAATTGCATCCTATTGCATCGAATCTCGACGAATTCCATCAAATCCCACCAAAACCCGTTGAATCTCATAGAATCTCACCAAATCCTATCGAATTGTGTCAAATTGGGTCGAATTAAATAGAATTGAATTAAATTGAACAGATTAGAGTAGTGTAGGTTAGGTTAGGCTGGGATTCGGTAGCGTAGTGCACAGAAGAATAGAATAGAGGAGCATAGGGTAGAACAGAAGAGAATACAGAGTAGAATAGAGTAAAGTTGAATACAGTAGAATAGTCAGAGTCAAGTAGTGCAGAATATAGGTGAATAGATCCAATTTGAGCTGAATCAAGGCTAATGGAGTGGAAACGAGACAAATCGCGATGCATTGAATCGATTAGAATATATTAGATTACGGTAGGGTAAAACAGAAAAGGATAGAGTAGAATAGTGTAGAATGGAGTAGAACAGAGTAGAGTGGTATGGAATGGAGTCAAATGGAGCCAAATAGAGAAGAATAAAGTAGAAAAGAGTTGAATAGAGCCGAACAGGGCCGAATAAGGTGGAATCGAGTCTAATTATGCTGAATCGAGCAGAATCGAGCCGAATTGACCTGATTCAAGCCAAATAGAGCTAAATCAAGCTGATTGAAGCCTAATCACATGGAATCGGTTCAAAACGTATTGAATCGAATCGAATAGATTAGAGTAGATGAGGGTAGGGTAGGAGAGGTTAGAATACAACAGAACACAACAGAAAGAATAGAATAGAATTAAGTAGAGTCGAATACAGTAGAATAGAGTCAAATAGAGTTGAATAGAGCTGAAAAGAGCCGAACAGAGCTGAGTACAGCCAAATCGATCAAATTCGAGGTGAACGCTGAAGAATCATTTCGAATTGCGTTGAAATGTGTCGAATCGAACCAAATAGATTAGTGTAGGGCAAACTAGGTTAGGGTAGGGTAAGGTAGAATAGAATAGAGTAGAATAGAACAGAATAGAAAGAACAAAGTAGAGTAGACTACAGTCAAATAGAGTTGAATACTGCCGAATAGAGCGGAAAAGAGCTGAGTAGAGCCGAATTGAGTCTAATGGAGCAGAAAGGAGCTGAATCGAGCTGTTATGGCCGGAATCAGGTCGAATCGCGTTCAAGTGTGTCCAGTAGAATTGAACAGATTACAGTAGGGTAAGTTAAGGTAGGTTAGGGTAGAATAGAATGCAGTAGAACAGAACAGCATAGAACTGAACTGAAAGAACAGAATAAGGTTGAGTAGAGTATAGAAGAGTAGAGTACAATAGACTCAAGTATTGCCAAATACAGCCAAATAGAGCCAAAATCAGCCAAAGCAATAGAAATCCAGACGAATCACTCTGAATCCCGTGGAATCCTGCCATATTGCATCAAATCCCATAGAATTGCATTGAATCCCATTGATTCAAGTCAAATCAAACCCAATCGATTAGAATAGACTAGAGTAGGGTAGAGTACAATACAATAGAATAGAGAAGAATAGAGTAGGATGGAGTAGAATGGTGTAGAACGGACTTGAGTGGAGTTGAATCCAGTCAAAAAGAGATAATAGAGTTGAAGAGTCTAATACAGCCAAAAAGAGCTGAATAGAGTGTATTAGAGCCGAATAGAGCCGACTAGAGTGAAATGGAGCTGATTAGAGCTGAATCGAACCGATTTGAGCTGAAGAGGGATGAATGGAGTGCAATGGAGCCATTTTGAGCTGGATCCCATTGAAATGCGTGGAATCGAATCCAGTAGAATGGATTGGAGTAGGGTAGGATAGAATAGAGTAGAATTGAACACAGTAGAAGAGAATAGAAAGAATACAATAGAATAGAGTAGAAAAGGGTAGAGCAGAACAGAATAGCGTACAGTAGAATAGAACAGAGTCAAAAAGAGTTGAATCAAGCCAAATGGAGATGAAACGAGACAAATTGTGTAGAATCCCATCGAATCAATTACAGCAAATTAGAGTAGGGTAGAGTAAAATAGTGTAGAATGGAGTAGAATACTGTGCAATGGAATCAAATGGAGCCGAATAGAGTCGAATAGTGCCGAAGAGGGCCGAATTGAGCTCAATTGAGCCAAATCGAGCCGAATCCAGTGAATCGAGGCTAATGGAGCTGAATCGAGCCTAATCAAGCTGAATCGACACCATTCGAGCCAAATGGAGCCAAATGGACACGAATCGAACCGATTCGACCTGAATCGGGTCAAAATTCGTGGAATTGAATCAAATAGATTAGAGCAGGGGAGTTTCGGGTATGGTAGGGTAGGGTAGAATAGGGTCAAGTAGAATAGAATAAAACAGAATAGAGTAGAACAGAACAATACAGAACGAATACAGGAAAGAGTAGGCTAGAGTAGAGCAGTGGGGACTAGAGTAGAATAGAATAGATTCCAATAGAGCCAAATCGAGCCGAATCGCGTCAAAATGGGTTGAATCAAATCCAATCAAATGGATTTGAATAGATTAGAGTTGGGTAGCTATTATAGGGTAGGGTAGAATGGAGTAGAATAGAACAGAACATAATAGAAACAACAGAATAGAGAAGAGTAGACTAGAGTATAATAGAGTCGAATACAGCTGAATAGAGCTGAATCGAGATGAAATGAGAGGGATCATGTCAAATTGATTAAATTAGAGTCGTGTAGGGTAAGGTAGAGCAGAATAGAGTAGAATAGTGTAGAATGGTGTAAAATGAATAGAATGGAGTCAAATAGAGGTGAATAGAGTAGCAAAGAGTCAAATAGAGCAGAATAGGACCGAATAAGGCCGAATCGAGCAGAATCGAAGCGATTCAAGCCAAAACGAGCTGAATGGAGCCTAATTGAGCCAAATAGAGCCAAGTCGATCCGATTCGAGCCGATTCAAGCTTAATCGCATCGAATCGTGTTAAATGCATCAAATCCAATCGAAACATATAGATTAGAGACGGGTAGACGAGGATAGAGTAGAATAGAAGAGATTAGAACAGAATAGAAGGAATAGAATAGAGTGGAAAAGAGTAGGGTCGAATAGAGCCGAATAGGCCGAATAGAGACGAATAGACCTGAATACAGCCGAAAAGAGCACTATAGTGCCAAAACGCACCTAATCGAGCTGAATCAAGCATAGAATCTGGTCAAATCTCTTCGAATCCCGTCGAATGCCTTCGGAACTCGTCGAATCCCGTCAAATCCTGTCAAATCGCGTCGAACTGAATTGAATTGAATCAAATAGATTAGAGTAGGGTAGGTTTGGGTGGGGTGCAGTAGGGTTGGGTAGGGTAGAATAGAATAGAGTACAACAGAATAGGAGAGAACAGAACGGAACAGAATAGAAAGAATACAACAGGATAGAATAGAGTAGAGAAGGATAGAGTCAAATAGTGCAGAACAGAGCCGAATTGAGCCGAATGGAGACAAAACGAGACGAATTGTGTTGAATCAGGTCAAATCAAATAAAATCAATTAGAATAGAGTAGGAAAGGGTAGAATAGAATAGAGAATAGTGTAGAATGGTGTGGAATGGAATAGAATGGAGCAGAATAGAGACGGATAGAGATGAATAGAGTAGAAAAGAGTCGAATAGAGCAGAATAGGGCCGAATAGGGCCAAAGAAGGCCTAATCGAGCAGAATCCAGCAGAATCGACCCAATTAGAGCCAAATCGAGCCGAATGGAGTGAAATGGAGCCAAATCGAGCCGACTCAAAGCAAATCGAGCTGACTCAAGCCTAATCGCCTCGAATCGCGTGGAAATGCGTAGAATGAAATCGAATCAAATAGGTGAGAGGAGGGGAGAGGAGGGTAGAATAGAATAGAACAGGACAGAATAGAAAGTATAGAATATAGTACAGTAAGGTAGAGCAGAGAAGAGTAGAGCAGAGTTGAGTCAAATAGAGTTGAATAGGGTTAAATAGTGCAGGATATAGCTGAATAGAGCCAATTCTAGCCGAATCGAGCCAAATGGAAACAAAACGAGACGAATCGTGTCGAATTGCTTCGAATTTCGTCGAATCGAATCCATTAGAATAGATTAGAGTAGTGTAGGGTACGGTAGAATAGAATAGGGTAGAATGGAGTCAAATGCAGTCGAATAGAGACAAATAGAGTAGAAAAGAGTTGAATCGAGCCGAATAGGGCTGATTCAAGCATAATTGCGTCCAATGTCATTGAAATACTTTGAATCAAATTGAATCGAATATATTACAATAGAGCTTAGGGTAGGGTAGTTTATGATAGGGTAGGCAAGAGTAGATGAAAGTAGACTACAGTAGAGTCAGCAAGAGAAGGCTAGAGAAGTAGCATAGAGTAGTAAGCTGGACTAGTCAGCTAGACTAGTGGCAAAGACCAGTAGCCTAGATTACTAGCCTTGAATACTACCCTTGGCTTGACAAGTACCCTAAGTTAGTAATCTGTACTACTACCGTTGCTTAACTAGTAGCCTTAATTAGTACCCTTGTATTAACTAGTACTCTTGCCTTCGCTAGTAGTCTTAACTAGTACCCTTGCCTTAGCTAATAGCCTTCCCTTAACTAATATTCTCAACTAGTAACCTGGCCTCAACTAGTAACCTTACCTTAACTAGCAGTCTTAACTAGTACCCTTCCTTAATTAGTACCCTTGCCTTAATTAGTAGCCTTGACTACTGCCCTTGCCTTAACTAGTAGCCATAACTAGTCCTCTTACCTTAACTAATAGCCTTGCCTTAACTAGATGTCTTAACTAGTACAATTGATTTTACTAGTAACCTTAACTAGTACCCTAGCCTTAACTAGTAGCCCAAACTACCAACCTTGCCTTAAGTAGTACCCTTGCCCCAACTAGTACCCTTAATTAGTGTCCTTATTGAGTACCCCTAAGTAGTAGGGTATGGTGTGGTGGGGTCACGTAGGGTAGGGTAGTATACGCTGGAACAGAGAAAATAGACTAGAACAGCATTGGCCAGGGTAGGTTAGTTTAGTGTAGGGTATGGTAGAGTAGCATAGGATGGAATAGAGGAAATAGAAAGCGAGAATAGAATACAACAGTAGAAAAGAACAGATTAGGATAGGGAAGGGTGGAGTAGGGTTCTGTAGAATAGACTAGTGTAGAATGGAGTAGAATGGTGTGGAATGGAGTCTAATGGAGTCGAACAGAGATGAATAGATTAGAAAAGAGTTGCATAGAGCCAAATAGACCCGAATCGAGCCGAATCGAGTCGAATTGACCACATTCGAGCTGAACGTAGCCGAAGGGAGCTGGAACGAGCCAAATAGAGACAAACAAAATGAACAGAAATAAATCGAGCCAAGTCTCACCTAATCACATCCTATTGCATCGAATCTTGTCGAATTCCATCAAATCCCACCAAAACCCGTCGAATCTCACCAAATCCCGTCGAATTGTGTCAAATCAGGTCGAAATTGAATGGAATCAAATTAAATTGAACCCATTAGAATAGTGTAGGTTAGGCTGGGATTTGGTAGGGTAGTGCACAGAAGAATAGAATAGAGTAGCATAGAGTAGAAGAGAAGAGAATACAAAGAGTAGAATGGAGTAGAGTTGAGTAGAGAAGAATAGTCAGAGCCGAGTAGTGCAGAATAGAGATGAATAGATCCAATTCGAGCTGAATCGAGTCGAATGGAGAGGAAACGAGACAAATCACATTGAAGCGAGTCGTTTAGAATAGATTAGAGTAGGGTAGGGTAGAACAGAATAGGATACAATAGAATAGTGTAGAATGGAGTCGAACAGAGTAGAATGGTGTGGAATGGAGTCGAATGGAGCCAAATAGAGATGAATAAAGTAGAAGAGTTGAATAGAGCCGAACGGAGCCGAATAAGGTTGAATCAAGCCTAATTATGCTGAATCGAGCTGAATTGACCTGATTGAAGCCAAATAGAGCTAAATCAAGCCGATTCATGCCTAATCACATGGAATCGCGTCAAAATGCCTTGAATCAAATTGAATAGATTAGAGAAGAGGAGGGTAGGGTAGGAGAGGTCAGAACACAACAAAACAGAACACAATAGAAATAGAATAGAATTAAGTAGAGCCAAGTACAGTAGAATAGAGTCAAATCAAGATGAATAGAGCTGAAAAGAGCTGAACAGAGCTGAATACAGCCGAATCGAGCAAATTCGAGGTGAATCGAGACGAATTATGACAAATCGCATATAATTGTGTCGAATCGTATCAAAGAGATTAGTGTAGGGCAGGTAAGGTTAGGGTAGGGTAGGGTAGAATAGAATAGAGGAGACTAGAACAGAACAGAAAGAATAGAGTAGGGTAGACTACAGTCAAATAGAGTTGAATACTGCCGAAAAGAGCCGAATAGAGTGGAAAAGGGCTGAGTAGAACCGAATCGAGTTTAATGGCCAAAAAGGATCTGAATCGAGCAGATACGGCACGAATCAGGTCAAATCCCGTTCGATTGTTTTGAATAGAAAAGAATAGATTACAGTAGGGTAAGTTAGGGTAGGGTAGAATAGAATGCAGTAGAACAGAACAGGATAGAACAGAACAGAAAGAATAGAATATGGTCGAGTAGAATATAGAAGAGTAGAGTAGAACAGTTCGAATATTGCCGAATACAGCCAAATAGAGCCAAAAAGAGCTGAAGCAATAGAAATCAAGATGAATCAGGCCGAATCCCACGGAATCATGCCATATCGCGTCAAATCCCGTTGAATTGCATTGAATCACATCGATTCAAGTCAAATCAAATCCAATCAATTAGAATAGACTAGATTTTTTTTTAGAGTAGGGTAAAGTACAATAAAATAGAATAGAGAAGCATAGAGTAGGATGGATTAGAATGGTGTAGAATGGAGTTGAACAGAGTCGATAAGAGATAATAGATTTGAGTAGAGTCTAATAGAGCCAAATAGAGCTGAATAGAGCCTATTAGAGATGAACAGAGCCGACTAGAATGCAATGGAGCCGATTTGAGCCGAATCCCATTGAAATGCATGGAATCGAATCCAGTAGAATAGAGTAGAATAAAATTGAACACAGTAGAAGAGAATAGAAAGAATACAATAAAATAGAGTAGAAAAGGGTAGAGCAGAGCAGAATAGTGTAGAGTAGAGTAGAACAGAGTCGAATTGAGCCAAATGGAGAGGAAATGAGACAAATGACATCGAATCCCATCGAATCGATTACAGTAAATTAGAGTAGGGTAGATTAGAATAGTGTAGAATGGTGTGCAATGGAATCGAATGGAGTCGAATAGCATAGAAAAGAGCTGAATAGAGCCGAACAGGGCCGAGGAAGGTCGAATCGAGCTGAAATGAGCCAAAAGCAGCCGAATCCAGTGAATCAAGCCTAATGCAGCCAAATCAAGCCTAATCAAGCTGAATCGACACTACTCGAGCCAAATGGAGCTGAATGGACACGAATCAAATGGATTCGACCCGAATCTCATCAAAATTCGTTGAATTGAATTGAATAGATTAGAGTAGGGGAGATTCAGGTAGGGTAGGGTAGAGTAGAGTAGAACACAACAGAATAGAAACAGTACAATAGAATAGCGAAGAGTAGACTAGAGTATAATAGAGTAGAGTTGAACAGAGCTGAATAGAGCCAAATCGAGATGAAATGACAGGGATCGTGTCAAATCGATTATACTAACTTAGAGTGGTGTAGGGTTGGGTAGAGCAGAATAGAGTCGAATAGTGTATTATGGTGTGGAATGAATACAATGGAGTAGAATGGAGTCATATAGAGGCGAATAGAGTAGAAAAGAGTCGAATAGAGCAGAATAGGGCCAAATAAGGCCGAATTGAGCAGAATCGAAGCAATTGAAGCCAACACGAGCCAAATGGAGCATAATTGAGCCGAATAGAGCCAAATCTATCCGAATCGAGCCGATTCAAGCTTAATCACGTTGAATCGCGTTAAATGCGTCAAATCCAATCGAAACGTATAGATTAGAGAAGGGGAGGGTAGAATAGAATAGAGTAGAATAGAAGAGATTAGAACAGAATAGAAGGAATAGAATAGAGTGGAAAAGAGTAGACGTCAAATAGAGTCGAATAGAGACGAATACAGCTGAATGGAGCTGAATACAGCCGAAAAAAGCCGTATTGTGCCGAATCGCACCTAATCGATCTGAATCAAGGAGAATCGCACCGATTGTCACTGAATAGCGTCGAATCACATCGAATCACGTACAGTCATATCATTTTGAGTCAAACCTGGTCGAATTGCATCATATTGTGTCGAATTGCAACGAATGTCATCGAATCACGGCAAATCGCATCGTATCACGTCGAATAACTTCGAATTGTGTCAAATCTCATAAAATTCTGCTGAATCACGTCAAATCGCATGGAATCTCATTAAAACTCCTCGAATCCCATCAAATACCTTCCAATCTCGTTGAATCCCGTCGATTCCCGTCAAATCGTGTGGAACTGAATCGAATTGAATCAAATAGATTAAAGTAGGGTAGGTTTGGGTGGGGTGCAGTAGGATTGGGTAGGGTAGAATGGAATAGAGTACAACAGAATAGGAGAGAACAGAACAGAATAGAAAGAATACAACAAAATAGAATACAGTAGAAAAGAGTCAAATGGTGCAGAACATAGCTGAATTGAGCTGAATGGAGACAAAACGCATTGAATTGCTTTGATTCGTTTCAAATCAAATCAAATCAATTAGAATAGATTAGGGTAGGGAAGGGTAGAATAGAATAGAGGAGAATAGTGTAGAATGGTGTGGAATGGAATAGAATGGAGTCAAATAGAGACGGATAGAGACGAATAGAGTAGAAAAGAGCCGAATAGAACAGAATAGGGCCAAAGAAGGCCTAATCGAGCAGAATCCAGCAGAATCGATGCAATTCAAGCCAAATCAAGCCGAATGGAGTGAAATGGAGCCAAATCTAGCCGAATTGAACCAAATCGAGGTGATTCAGGCTTAATCGCGTCGAATCTTGTGGAGATGCATCAAATTGAATTGAATCAAATAGATGAGATAAGGGTAGGGGAGGGGCGGGGAGGGTAGAATAGAATCTAATAAAACAGTACAGAATAGAAAGAATAAGAGTATAGTACAGTAGGGTAGAGCAGAGGAGTAGAGAAGAGTAGAATAGGATTAAGTGGAATAGAGTCGAATAGAGTGAAATACTGCAGGATATAGCTGAATAGAGCCAGTTCTACCTGAATTGAGCCATATGAAAACAAAACGAGACGAATCGTGTCAAATTGCTTCGAATTGTGTCGAATCGAATCCACTAGAATAGATTAGAGTAGGGTAGGGTAGAACAGAATAGAGCAGAATGGAGTCAAATGGAGTCGAATAGAGACAAATAGATTAGAAAAGAGTCAAATCGAGCCGAATAGGGCCAAATAAGGATGAACAGAGCCAAATCGATTCGAAACGAGCTGAATCAAAGCGATTCTAGCCAAATCGAGCTGAATCGAGCTGATGACGCTGAATCGAGCCGATTCAAGTATAATTGCGTCTAATCGTATAGAAATGCTTTGAATAGAATCAAATCGATTAGAATAGAAGAGGTTAGGGAAGGGTAGTTTATGATAGGGTAGACTAGGGTAGACAAAAGTAGACTGCAGTAGAGTAGACAAGAGAAGGCTGAAGTAATAGCCTAGACTAGTAACCTGGACTAGTCAGCTAGACTAGTGGCATAGATCAGTAGCCTAGACAACTAGCCTTGAATAGTACCCTTGCCTTGAAAGGTACCCTAAATTAGTAACCTGAACTAGTACCCTTGCCTTAACCAGTAATCTTAACTAGTACCCTTACATTACTAGTACCCTTAACTAGTGGCCTTTACAAGTAGCATGAACTAGTACCCTTGTCTTAACTAGTACCCTTAAGTAGTAGCCTTGCCTTAACAACTAGCCTTAACTAGTACTCTTGCCTTAACCAGTAGACTTAACTAGTACACTTGCCTTAACGAGTACCCTCGCCTTAACTAATAGCCTTAACTAGTACTCCTGCCTTAACTAGCTGACTTAACTAGTACCCTTGAACTAACTAGTAGCCTTGCCTTGACTAGTAGGCTTAACTAGTAGCCTTGCCTTACTAGTACCTTTAACTAGTAACCTTGCCTTTACTAGTATCCTTAACTACTACCCTGGCCTGGTCAAAATGCATTGAATCTAATTGAATAGAGTAGAGGAGGGTAGGGTAGGAGAGGTTAGAATAGAACAAAACAAAGCACAATAGATAGAATAGAATAGAATTAAATAGAGTCGAGCATAATAAGATAGAGTCAAATAGAATTGAATAGAACCAGAAAAAGGCGTACAGAGCTGAATGCAGCTGAATCAACCAAATTCGAGGTGAATCGAGACGAATCGTGTCAAATTGCATTGAATTGTGTCGAATCGAATCAAATATATGAGTGTAGGACAGGTAAGGTTAGGGTAGGGTAGGGTAGAATAGAATAGAGTAGAATAGAACAGAACAGAAAGAATAGAGAAGAATAGACTAGACTAGAGTCAAATAGAGTCGAA
Source organism: Loxodonta africana (assembly GCF_030014295.1). NCBI lineage: Eukaryota > Metazoa > Chordata > Mammalia > Proboscidea > Elephantidae > Loxodonta > Loxodonta africana. The sequence continues at coordinate 302,488 of NW_026975359.1, read as the reverse complement.
TACTGCTGAAAAGAGCCGAATAGAGAGGAAAAGGGCCAAATAGAACCGAATCGAGTTTAATGGCACAAAAAGGAGCTGAATCGAGCTGATATGACCTGAATCAGGTTGAATCCCATTCAAGTGTGTTGAATAGAATAGAACAGATTACAGTAGGGTAACTTAGGGTAGGGTAGGGTAGAATAGAATGCAGTAGAACAGAACAGGATAGAATAGAACAGAACAAAGAATAGAATAGGGTCAAGTAGTGTAGAGTATAGAATAGAGTTGACTATTGCCTAATAGAGCCAAATACAGCCAAATAGAACCAAAAAAAGCAAAAGCGATAGAAATCAAGAAGAATCGCACTGAATCCTGTGGAATCGTGCCATATCGCATCAAATCCCGTCGAATTGCATTGAATCCTATCGACTCAAGTCAAATCAAATCCAATCGATTAGAATAGACTAGAAAAGGGTAGAGTACAAGACAATAGAATACAGAAGAATAGGGTCGGATGGAGAAGCATGGTGTGTAATGGAGCCGAAAAGAGATAATAGAGTTGAGTAGTCTAATAGAGCCGAATAGAGCTGAACAGAGCATATTAGAGCTGAATAGAGCTGACTAGAGCCGAATGGAGCCGACTAGAGATGAATCGAACTGATTTGAGCTGAAGGGGGATGCATGGAGTGCAATGGAGCCAATTTGAGCCGAATCCCATCAAAGTACGTGGAGTCAAAACCAGTAGAATAGATTAGAGTAAGGTAGGATAAAAAAGAGTAGAATAGAATTGAACATAGAGGAAGAGAATAGAAAGAATACAACAGAATAGAGTAGAAAAAGGTAGAGCAGAGCAGAATAGTGTAGAGTAGAGTAGAACAGAGTCAAATAGAGTCGAATTGAGCCAAACGGAGACGAAATGAGACAAATAGCGTCGAATCCCATCAAATAAATTACAGTAGAGTAGGGTGGAGTAGAATAGTGAAGAATGGAGTAGAATGGTGTGCAATGGAATTGAATGGGGTCAAATAGAGTAGGAAAGAGCCGAATAGAGACGAATAGGGCCAAAGAGAGCTGAATTGAGCTGAATTGAGCCAAATCGAGCCGAATCCAGCAAATCGATCCTAATGGAGCCGAGTCGAGCCTAATCAAGCTGAATCGACACTATTCGAGCGAAATGGAACTGAATGGACACGAATCGAACCTATTTGACCCAAATCGCGTCACAATTTGTTGAATCGAATTGAGTAGATTAGAGTAGGGGAGGTTCAGGTATGATAGGGTAGGGTGGAATAGGCTAGAGTAGCATAGAATAAAACAGAATAGAATAGAATAGAACAGAACAATACAGAACGAATACAGAAAAGAGTAGGCTAGAGTAGAGTAGAGGGGAATAGAGTAGAGTAGAATAGATTTGAACAGAGCCAAATAGAGCCGAATCAAGCCGAATCATGTCAAAATGGGTTGAGTCAAATCCAATCAAATGGATTAGAATAGATTAGAGTTGGGTAGTATAGGGTAGGGTAGAATAGAGTAGAATAGAACAGAACAGAATAGAAACAATAGAATAGAGAGGAGTAGAATAGAGTATAATAGAAAAAAAATATAGAGCCGAATGGAGATGAAATGAGAGGAATCGCATCAAATCCATTAGAGTACATTAGAGAGGGGTAGGGTAGGGTAGAGCAGAATAGTGTAGAATTGTGGGGAATGAAAGGAATGGAGTAGAATGGAGTCAAATAGAGACGAATAGAGTAGAAGAGTCGAATAGAGCAGAATAGGGCCAAATAAGGCCAAATCGAGCAGAATCGAAGCAATTGAGGCCAAAACGAGCCAAATGAAGCCTAATTGAGCCAATAGATCCAAATAGGTCTGAATTGAGCAGATTCAAGCTTAATCGTGTTGAATCACATTAAATGTGTCAAATCCAATCGAAACGTATGGATTAGAGTAGGGGAGGGGAGGGTAGAATAGAATAGAAGAGATTAGAACAGATTAGAAGGAATAGAATAGATTGGAAAAGAGTAGGTTCGAATAGAGCTTAACAGGCCGAATAGAGACGAATAGAGGTGAATGGAGCTGAATACAGCCGAAAAAGAGCCGTATAGTGCCGAATCGCACCTAATCGATCTGAATCAAGCAGAATCGCACCGACTGTCGCCGAATAGGGTCGAATCGCATCAAATCATGTTGAGTCACATCCAATGATATCATTTTGCATCAAACCGGGTCGAATCGCTTCATATTGCGTCAAATTGCGTCGAATGTCATCGAATCAAGGCGAATCGCGTTGTATCACGTCGAATAACTTCGAATGGCATCAAATCTCATAGAATTCTGCTGAATCTAGTTGAAACGCATGGAATCTCATTAAAACTCTTTGAATCCCATCGAATGCCTTCGGATCTCATCAAATACCATCGAATCCTGTCAAATCTCGTCGAACTGAATCAAATTGAATCAAATAGATTAAAGTAGGGTAGGTTTGGGTGGGGTGCAGTAGGGTTGGGTA